>NC_031965.2:24466710-24686710 GCF_001858045.2 Oreochromis niloticus | reverse complement strand
TAAAATTCATTGCAGCTCCAAGATGCAGTACACTGTAAAGATGATTTATAATGCTCTCTTGAGATGGAATGAGAAGCAAAAGTACTTCTAAAATTCTGATTAGGCTGTCAAAGAAAGGCTCCTAAAACTTAAATCTGGAATTTAAAAAAAATAGGGATCATTATCGATATAGGTAATCTGTTTTCTGTAAGTGACTATTTTCAAAATCAGTTTCTTGGTCATGAAGAATGTCCTGTAGCTTGCATCCCCAAACTGGGTTCAGGTTATTCTATACTTCTTTATTTGGCTGAAAGGCTAAAAGTAATCTACTGGAAAAAGGTACCAGACTCCAATTTGGCAGCTCACCAGTGAGTCAACATAGCTGCACAGTCTCGGCTAGGGAATTCTCGTACACTCTGCTTTTAGGGCAGCTGTTCCCTCTCTGACAAGAGGTCACCTCAGTACATAGTTTTCTTGACAGATTTTTTTTTCTGAACTCAAGGTAGTAAAAACGCATTAAATTTTGGCACGTCTTTATAACCATGCTCACATATGCCTCTCTCTGCTGCTTTAGAATAAAGTTAGTCAGCCTTGTTCCCACGACTGTCAAGGCCCTGTATATCACAAGATTGTGAAAATTATTATCTGCTGAAACCTGGACATGGCATATTCTAGCATCTACATTGGAAAAAGTGTCTCTCCTGTAGGTGCATTATTCTTAGTCTTACATCAGTGTTGTAATTTGAAAGACTTTTAGCCTGTCTTGTGAATTAATTGCGTTCCTTCAGCAAAAAAAAAACAAAACATGCTGTTGTTACTATAGCTAACACCTATATCATCACCTTCAGCTTCTGACTCAAGTGAATGAATCTGGTAAATATGCTATTATGGGAGGAGACACAGATCCCCTGGGGGCTGTGTCAGGAAGGGCATCTGGGGTAAAAAAAAAAAAATCTGCCAAATCAAATGTGTGGAGCTGCATGCTGTGGTGACTTCTTGTGACAAGGGAGGAGTCAAAAGAAGCTCATGTTAGAAAATCATTTGGCAACAAGGGATCTTGAATGCTCCTGTTATCATGGGTCATTTGAAAGGCTGATCAAAAAAAGAGTAAATATTAAAAACAACCAAAAAAGAAACAACCAAAAAAATATTGATTCTTCTTTTAGAAAGAATTCAGATGTCAGGAAAGAAAAACATTGTTTTGGTTTCTGGGCATGACTACAATAAGGAGCTAGCTATTACAGCCATCAAGACTGAAACAAAACCTATACCCACATGTGTTACCCTGTAAAGGGGTCACCTCAGCTTATTTGGCAGCTGAAATGACCGACAGAGTGTAATTCATTAGATGTGTGCAGTGCTGACATTTTAACAGGGCTCCAAATCTTTTTTTTTTTTAGGGAAAACATAGAACAGCACAACAACAAAGTGAGCGTGGCAGGCCGACTGCTTTCTTTCTGGAGAACCCTAAGTGGGAATAACGATACGGAGAAGCATCAAACCTGCTCTAATACCCTTAAGGAGGAGGATAAGCCTCTCCCAGAACATTTGTAGCCGAGGTTGCAGTGAAGTAATGAACAAAATATAGTGATTTGCGGTCGTGTGCTTTGTGTCTTTTTTCTTTTACAAGTCCGTGATTTGACTTTGGTCAGAACACGTGTATTTAGGTAGAAAGACACATAAATTATATATTTACTAAATTATTTATTTTTATGAGATAATTTCTCCCCTCTGCTGGTGCACTGTGACTCAGCACAACTGCAGCCTCAGCTCAACAAGGGCATTCAGAAGTAGTCCATCCAATTAAGTCTGTGCATTCTCTAGTACTACCCAAACATAAGGTCCCAACAGCGAGGGCATGTGAAAAGACGTAGGGGATTCTCCGTTTTAAAATCCCTCATTCTTCCATTGCTCCGGGACATGCAGGGGAGGCATGTACCCTGTTATTGCTCTGCGATAGATGAACTGAAATGCTACGGTGTGAGCTGGTAATGTTTTAGAGGTTTTGTTGACTAAAAATGCTCTAAAAGTACCTCTTAGATTACCTACTTTAGCGTTCACAAAAGCATCAGATTTTGGAATGAGAGAGCGAAAAGATTGTTATCAGCCTCTCTCAGACTGTGGTCACACACTTTGAAGTTCACAGCACTATAACTTTACTGGGTGATTGACTGAAGGTATTTCACTGTAGGGTTGAATTGCTCAGTGCTCTTAACAATGTTTAAATGGCCTATTGAGCTGCTCTTAGCTGCTCGGCTGCTTGCTAATGACCTCAACGTGATAATGCTTCACTTACCCCTTTGAAAGGCATCCACCTTTAAAGAAAAACTTTTTTTTTTTTGGATCTTGGAACAGAACAGTCTAAATTTCAGCACAGTATATCTCTCTTGAAATACTAGGAAGAAAGAAACCAGAAATAATGCAGTGAAACCAAAAGCAAGAATAGAAAAGTGCTAAAAACCCATTTCATGTGTACTATCAACACATGCTTGTTTGCTTTAGGTGAACATTTCGAAAGACCCAGAGAGCACTTACTGTTGTTTCCTGCTGCAGTGTTTCTTTTCTTTCTGTCTTTGTTGCTTTCTTTGCTTTAGCGAATAAAGAAGCTAATCTAATGTAGTTTGGGGTTGCAGGCTGCTCTTAATGTCTTTCTAAATGGGCCCATTTGGATCTATTGAACAGTGCTGAGCTTCTTGCTAATGACCTTGTGATAATGCTTCAGTTCCTTAAAGTCTGTAGTCTCCCTTGACTGTCTAGACACACACACACACACATACGCAAACATAAATAAAGTACAGAAATGTATAAGGCAACAGAAATGCTCACACACATCGAGTGAAACAGCTGTACCTAAACACTATTCTGCCTCAGTTGTTAAGGCAGATATACCTGAGAAAACCACCTCCTGGACACACACACACCTACACACACACACACACACACACACACACACACACACACACACACACACACACACACACAGTCTTAGATGTGCAGGAAAACATACCAAGCCTGTTTCTGATTCTGTTCTGCTTCATTCCCTTTTTGTTATCACCTCTAGCTGCTGCTGCTGCTGCTGTACAGTCTTAAGAACAGCTTTACCCTTCTTAGACACAAACACGTATACAGCTCACAATAAAAGCTTTGACTGTTCAAGATTTTATTATTTGTGTATAGATATAAATTTCAAATTAATTTACCATTACTTCTATTCATCTAATGTGAGCAGAACATTTTTTTAAATCTTTTTCACGCTATTGGAGAAACATAAAAATGTTACTTCAGTAACTGAGACTCCGTTTCAGTCCCCGTTTTTACTTTATTTTATATGAAGAGTTCACATTTTTATGTTTCTCATATTTATATTTTGATTGAGTGCCTGTAACGAAACAAAACGGGATAAATTAAGTATTCTGATTCTGATTTGAGTGTAGCTCCCAACAAAAACAAAGATGCTAACTGAAAAGCTGCAGTTGTTTGTAGCAGTTTTTGTGCTGCAGTTTTTCATTTGGTTGTTTTTCTTCCATGTGGCAGTGCAGTGTTAATCATGGCACAGTGGAAAATGGTTAAATGGAATAGTTTGTCGTTTTGAAAATAAATCACCCTACATAACAAATTTCAGCACATGTAATTTTCATGTGTCAGAAAAAAGGCAAAAAACCCCCCAAAACGTGCCATATGAACGACATCTGTCCTTAAAAATGGTTCAGAGTTTTTTTAATTATTTAAAAGAATAATGATCTTATATCTTTAAAAACTAAACAGAAATTCATGTGTTCTTTTGAACCTTCAAATAGAGTAGAAAAATCCATAAACAACTTAAGTATAATGGTTTATTAATGCACCCTGTCATTTGTTGTTAGCCAGGAGTTAATACCTCGCAACGTTGTTTTGCATCTTTTCCCCATTATTTGTAACCATTTGGAGAGACTAAACTTTGCCAGGGGCTGTATCATTCTGTGGATATTCAGAAAGGAAAATGCTCTCTGCAAGTATTGGTCTCATATTTAATAGTCTGCTTCTTAAATGTAGGTTGATGCTGTCAAAAAGGAACATGTTTTTTGTCTTTTAACTATTATCCTGTTTGCATATCTGTGTGCACTGCTTTTAAGTGGTGTATATGTATGCAAAGATGCATTGAGACATGTATGAATACAGAATTGTACAGTACACACATTGATTCACTGCCATTCCTGTCAGATGGCAGCTAATCCCACAGATGATTCCCTATCCTTAAACACTATCTGAACATTTTTTTTTTTTGAAAAAAAAAAAGACATAGCCAAAGGCTCAGCAGTGCATGGCTGATTCTGGCATGTAAAAATGGTTTTTACACTCTTATCACCTGCACAAAGGTTTTTCTTCACTGCAGTGTGATTTGCCTTGTGATGAATCCTCAACCACAATCACATGTTCAGGGTTCATCTTAGTCTTCTAATGCGCCACAGGCTCACTGATTGAGCTCTTCTTTCTTAGAGGTTTCTTGAAGAGAGCAGAAATATGTCATCATCCACCCTGTCAGGGATATGATCTACACCTAATAAATAATGGACAAGCAGCAAATAATAGAATACCAGTATTAGAGCATACAGCAGATTGATGATCCAATGCTGCATGCAGGCCACTGCAGCCACAAAAATGCCTGCAAGTAAGACATTTAGTAGTTGATTTCTGAGAGTTCAACAGCAGAACGTGTTTGTTGGATGTCGTGTGTGTTTGTGTGTGCAGTCCCCTCAAGTGACTTCATGCAATCTGTGATTGTAAGAAGGATGCTGATAAATAAAAAACAAGAGGTGCTTAAATTTCAGACCTTTGTTCTTCTCTTCTCTCATTCATTAACGATGGATTATTTCTGGAATGCCACAAAGTCACCATCAAATTCGTTGTTAGGTCTTTAACATAGCAGCTTTGATTAAACTGTACACAATTGTGACGTCCAAGGAAACCAAAAGTTTGTCACTCATACTGGTGATATTTGTACTTCATAGAGCAGAAAGCTTTCTTCCAACTTATTGCCCTGAATAATCAGGGTAGCATGATTTCCTATGAGAGCTAAGATTTATTTTAAATTGCTGAACATATATATTTATTATTAATCTAAAGCCTGACTGGTAATACATGTTCAACAACCAATTTTGTAAGAAGAACCCCATTGTAAGGGCAAGTCCACGGGTCCGTTTCTCAAAGTATGCCTTGTGTTTCAAGGTAACTTAAAACTTTAGGATGTTAGATGGGTTTTGGCTGGTTAAAAGAAGCCACACTGGGGTGCCAGTTAGCTCAGAGACCACATAGCTCAGATGCCGGGTTTGAGTCCGACCCATGGGCCTTTGCTACATGTCATCCCCGTCTCTCTCCACCATACCACTATCCAATAAAGGCAAACATGACCAAAAAAGATCATTTAAAAAAAAGAAGCATGCTTCCTACGTTCTCCTCTAACATATTTTTTTTTACCATGAACTCATGACACCAAATCAAATCAAATCAAATCAAATCACTTTTATTGTCATATCACATGTGTTGGTACACTGGTACAGCACATGCGAGTGAAATTCTTGTGTGCAAACTTCTCAAGCAACAGAGGTGTGCAAAATACAAATAACATAAGAACAAAGCAAAATATAAGAATAGAAATGTGAGAATTATAAGAATAAATATATTTGCAAATATAAGAATGTATGCACATTACTGAATATGTATACCATATATACGTGTGTGTGTGTGTGTGTACATATATATAAAATTAGATAAAATAAATTATACAGAGGTTAGCAGTTTGATATTGGATTATCCAATATCCATTAGTCTATCAGAGGCTGCCAATATGTTCAAAAATGATTTAGGTATAGAAACTGGTGTAAAATGGATCCTATTCTTATTTTTTTAAACCTTTCAGTCCTAACTAGATATAACAATTTGACTGCTTCAGGGAAAGTTGTTTGTGGAATTCACATTTCTGTACCTGACTTTCAGATTCCCACAGTGATACATGTAATTATAAGTTTCTATTGGCTGAAACTGTAAGGGCGAAAAACCAAGAGATCATCTCTGCAGGAAGTGGAAATAAATCCCTCAGCGCCTCTCTGCCTTTCTGTTTCTATGTGGTGGAGTTTGTAACAGTTTCTATATTTGTTTTCTTGTCTTGTTTTATTTTTCCAGGTAATAAAGCTGTCATTTGAAGAGTTTGATCTCGAGAGAGGATATGACACACTGACTGTGGGAGATGGGGGGAAGATAGGAGATACTCGGCGAGTGCTTTATGTGTAAGAACCACTTTACCTGGGTATAAAAGAACGTATTAATAAAGTATTATTTTAAGGATGACATTAGATTCATGAAATACAAGCAATGACTAATACTGATTATTTAATACTTTATTTTTGTGTATGTAAACATAGACTCACTGGCTCCAGCGTCCCTGACCTCATTGTCAGCTTGTCCAATCAGATGTGGCTACACCTGCAGTCAGATGATACAATCGGCTCAGCAGGCTTCAAGGCAGTATATGAAGGTATGCCTCACTGAAATACACACACACAGACACACATACACGCATGTAGAATGTAAGAGATGAGTAATGTGAGTTAATCAGTGGATTGTCTGATCATTTTGCGTTTGTATTTTTCATATTTGCTTAAAGCTGGTAATTATGGCAACGGTAAAAACCAAAAACAACATAAAATGTCTTAGCAAGGTGTTGGAACAGTATGTGCGACTAAAACAGCTTCACTATGCGTTAGCATCCTTCTGTTGAAGGAGGGAACATCATTCCTTCAAATGATATTCCATTCTTTCAATAAGGAGAGATCATTTGGCAGAATATGAACATGATTTACTGAGAAAGAGAAATTAATGTATTTGGCATTTAGACTTCAATGACCCATCTTGGCAGAACAAAATCCCACAGTGATAAGATTTAGGACAGGTATGTATATCCTACATCATAAAATAAAGGTGATTAGTCAGAATAACTTTGTATTGATTTGCAATGACCTTTCACTTTGAGGCAAGCAGTGGTCTCAAACAGCATCAACAAATTGCCTCTCATAATATATCAATCCTAGATCCTCTCAGTGTAGCTGTCAAGTCTTCAGGTATCTCTTTGTATCCTATAAATTATTTTATTTGTCAACAGCACATATTCATTTTTATTTTTGAACAAATAGTCATGACGCATCTTTTATTATATTGATATAATTGATTAAATACTGCATCCTACCATGTTAGTAACACTCTTGAATTAAACTGTACTAAATTAACTTGGGCAAAATTAAATAAAGCCGGAGAATAAAACAGGCAAATAGAAAAGTAATTTCATAAATATAGGGATAGATTTCAAATGGCAAAAAAACAAACAAACAAAAAACATGCTTGTTAGGGCCGGATAAAAAAAAAAAAGACAAACCGTCTGAGACAAAATCAAGTCTCAGACAGACCAGAGGAGTTTGTGAGAGCCAGAAAGAGAAACAGGGACAAAGGTTATGCTCTTGTTTTGCTTTGCTGTGTTTGATTCAGTGAAGTTTTCCAGGGTCAATTACTTTTCAAAGGAATAAGAACGGTCTACTGAACTATAGAAAATCTCTGCGTGTGTGCATGTGTAACTGGGATGAGAGACACTGAGCATTATGTTACAGGTATTCTTTGGCTTAATATGAGACTGACCTACCACTGACCACTGATTTTATATGTTTTGTATTCGTCCTAATGCCGGGGCTCATGACTCAAAACTCCTATTTGATCCACTTCAAATAAATTACAAGGCTATGACATATGACAAAACTGAAAGGAAAGAAAAAAACCCCAAAACTAACAAAAAAACCCAAACTTTGCAGACTTGATGCAGTAGTTTCTGCTTTTTTCCCCCTCTGGCCAGCCGAACAAGAGCCTGTGGTGTATGTTGTGAGTGTGTCCTTGCGTTAATACTGTGATACTGTCAAAGAGGATAATGTCACCACGTAACAAACTTTGATCAGTGTTACCCCTTCAGCATGCTTACAATTTCAACCCTGGAGGGAAACTCAATGTGTGTCTTGTTTTTGGCATCACGTTGCACTTGTGAAATCTTGCCTGCTGTGTGTGTGCGTGTGTATGTGTGTGTGTGTGTGTGTGTGTGTGTGTGCGTGCGTGTACTAAAGAAAGACAGAGTTGGTGTCATAAACACGCAGCACATTATGATAATTGAAGCTTTCAGACAAATGTAACTGTCATCAAAAGTGCAACAATATCAATTGTGCAATCTTGAATGAATGTAATGAATGAAAAATCTGGACTGAATGCCTTTAAGATTGAACAATGTAAGAAATATTAGCATATAAGTTTTTATTTTTTAGGTAGTAGATTTCATTTCACTTGCTGCTGGAATTTGCAGTACTGAAAAAAAAACAAAAAAAACCTTTTATACTTCACTTTTTGATATTTCACTGTTAATGATACAACAAATAATACATCAAGCAAGTTTATTTGAAACAAATTGTTGATATAAAAATACACTTAACACAATTTCGATCTTTATATTTTTTTATTCGTATTTTTTATTTGTTTTGTAATCATGTACTTAGATTGCTTGTAAGAGGCACTGTGTGCGATGTGTGGCTGTGAGCGTGGGAAAAAAGAAGCGTAAAATATTTTTGTTCAGATGTAAAAATATAATCTTCACTTCAGTAAAAGTCTAAAAAGTAACATTAGAAAGAAACAGCTCAGAAGAGAGAAGCATTTACAATAATAATGGCAAACTTACCGGGGGCTCAAGATTGCTGATATCCATCCTGACACTCATCAACTGCGTGACAGCTAGCTATGGGCCACCAACATGCCTCCTGCTTCTTTGAGTATTCTGTTCTTGTGGGTGCAGTTACATCCCAGAAGATAGCAAAAGTGTTGAACACATGCACACATACACACAGCTCACCTTGAGATGTGTTTGCCCAAAGCGAATCCAGCAGCATGGTGGAGCATGTGTTACAAGATGACAGACGTCTGGTAGAATGTCAAATTTTAAAGTAGGGGAGCGAGGGGAATGGGATGGATAAAAAACACACTCCCATTAAGAGAACAAGGGATAAAAATGAGTCACAAATGAATAGAACAGGATTGCAGGCCAGGTCGACAGTACTGCTAATGTGACACTAATGCCAATAAAGCATAGTGTTTCAGACCTAGAGAGCTGGAGCAATAAGAAGACGCATAACAGGAACTATTTAAAAGGAGGACTGTCAGAGACAAAGGAAAGGATGTAAATAAGAGAACATAGGGCAGGCACAACATACTGTATGTGTCTTAAAATGTGCACAAGGGACGTAGGGGAAGTCGTATTTTATACCACGTCACAAACATTAGTATTGCTCTCTTCAATTTCCACCTCCTGCTGATTACTTAACAAGAGTGTGCATGAATCAGTGTGTGTGTTTTCATCTACCTGTGCGTCTCCACTTATTGTTTTGCTGTTCACAATTAGAGCTGAATTACACCACAATTACCTTGATGGTAATTAGCTTTGAGGTAGGAAACAAAATGAAGTTTTGCCCGTTGAATTTCGGGTTGCATTTCACTTCTTAACGCAACAGTGTAATATAACTGATGCTAGACATGTTGGCTTCGCTTTCTGCTCCATAAAGCAATAACATCACCCCCTTCTGACTGAAGCCTTTGCATTCAGACAGCTTGAAAAGAGCCCATTTGAATTTTCCCGACTCGTTCAAAAACAAACACAACAAACGAAACATTCCAGATATTCTTAAGCCAAATCATAATTCTCCTTTTTGTCTGTTTTTCTGGGGGTATATTTTGTATACGTATTTGTCCTTTTTTTTGGCATAGCTTTGTAGTTTACCTTTTTGCATGTGTCATTATCAGTTCAAATGCATTTGTACAGTTTCTTGCCCCCATTTTTCGAAGAAGGTGACTTTAAATAAGCCCTTGTAAAATGGCAAATAAATGTTTCTGTTTCTGTATTATTTTTATCCAAAGAATTTGATCCATTTGCTACAATTACATCTGGCAAGTCTAGAAGGACCTTAAGATTATTTGATTTAAGCTGATTCACTCTCCATACATTTGGATGCAATTCAGTTTAATTCAACTTTATTTATATTGTACCAAATCACAACAAGTTACCTCAGGGCACTTTATATTGTAGGGTAAAGACCTTACAATAATACAGAGAAAACCTCAAAGATCAGATGACCCCCTATGAGCAAGCACTTGGTGACAGTAGGCCTCCAACAGAACAAGGCTCAGGGAGGAGTAGCCATATGCTGCGAACAGCTGGGGGTGAAAAGAAAATATTGTACATGCTCAATTTTCCAGGAAAGGTAGCTTTTACAGCAACCTTGTAACGTGGAACATTTATTTAAATTATTTCAAGGCCATCTTGTAATCTGTTGTCTAGTTTGCACTGATTTAATACACACGCTATCTCAAAATCAGTGTATGCATGCCATTGCCATTTAACTCCTCCAGGCAAAACAACCCGTTATCTAAAAACTAACATGTACATGACATGATTATCAAAATAAAATGTGACTTTCTACATTTGTGTATTACAGAGATCGAACGAGGCGGCTGCGGCGATCCTGGGGTGCCCGCATTCGGTCGCCGTAGCGGTGACCGCTTTCAACATGGTGACGTGTTGACCTTCTTTTGTCAGGCAGCCTTTGAACTTGTGGGAGAAAGAACCATCACATGCCAGCACAATAATCAGTGGTCTGGCAATAAACCCAGTTGTGTCTGTAAGTCTACCATTTCTGTGTCTGTGCTAGTTGTTCTTTCTGTTTGTTTTCATATTTAATTTTTTATTATCCTTGTTTTTTCTTTCTTGCTTTTGTACTTTGTCTGTCAGCGTCTGCCTTTCTGTTTTCACTCTCAGCCAGCTACCTGAAAAAGTAACATTCTGTTTTCTTTCTTTCTTTCTTTCTTTCTTTCTTTCTTTCTTTCTAGTCTCATGTTTTTTCAACTTCACGGCCCCATCAGGGACTGTATTGTCCCCAAACTACCCAGAGGAATATGGAAACAACCTGAATTGTGTGTGGTTGATTATTTCTGAACCGGGAAGCCGCATTCATCTCCTCTTCTCTGACTTTGACCTGGAGCCACAGTTCGACTGGTTGGTGGTCAAAGATGAAGGTAACTGCATGTTTATATTTTGCTCTGTTCTTTTGTGTTTTGTTTTAAGAGGTAAACCTCAGTATACAGTACTTAACAAATTTATTAGGCCGCCACCCAGAATAAAGTTTATGCTACAGCTGCTCTAAATTAACAGTATTTGTAATCACCTAAATTGTTTTTTAATGTTTCTGTAATGGTTAATCCACCAGTATGTGCAAGCTCTTTAATTGAAATGATATTTTAATGCTAAAAATAATTATTGTTTTTAACCATGAAGTAAAAAAATAAAAACAGGGAACAGAGTTATTTTAATGTTTTTAGTGCAGTACTACAATCTATTTTTTTCATGACAGGTGATCTAATACATTTGTTAATCACTGTGCATATGTATATAGCTTAAGGCATAAATATTGGTCTGTGTGACCAATCAAAATAGGTGAAAAAGACATATGTGGTGGTGGGGTGGAGCAGGGAGCTTGGGGGTGTTTCTGAAATTCGCAGCTATTAAAGCCTATATCAGCTGGTAAAGAGAATTGCTGAGTGGATCTCATTGATGGGTTGATGAATGATGGGCACACTGGATATGTAGTTGTAATGTAATATTTATCATTTCAACACTTGCATAGCTTTCCACTTCACATAAAACACAGAGCAATTAGGTTGCTGTTCCCCATTGTAATAAAGGTTATTGATTTAAACTGAATCAAGTCAAGCCCATGTTTGACTGGCTGATCATTAAAGATGAACTTGTGTATAATTGACTAGCACTATTCTTTTTTTTTTTGTCTCTGTAGAACCTTTTTTAAATTACAGGGCAATTATCGCTGTTACAATGGGCTAACTGAAATCAGTTCAGTTATTGCTTTGAAGTCTTCCAGTTTGCTCTGACTGGTGATAAATCTCTGTCACAAGGAAGCCACAGTGTATCTCTGCCTTCAGGAACAAAGAGCAAAAAAAACCCTCATTGATGTGCTGTACTGGAGTTTTTATTATATGAAAATCCATCTAAAGTCAGCCACTTCCCTACTAATAAATATCAAATTAATATTACTAATATACTTAAATTTATAACAAACTACTATGAAGATGTAGTTTGTTTGTAAACTGCCTGTAAAGATGGATCGGCCATTAAAATGGTAGAAATGTTCATACTGATTCTCAAAAAAAATTATTTAAATGTTATAACATTAAAAAAAATTATTTAAATGTTATAAAAAAACATTTAAATAAATTCCCATAACGATACAGATAAAGCATTATTCTGATGCTGATGCACGATTCCTGTACTTTTTTGGAATCCTTCATGAAATTGCTTAAAAATATGTATTTTCATCTTCTTTTTTGGATTTGCATAAATTTGTTAAAAAAGAAATCTTTCATCTAAATCCAACCATGTAAATCTCTAAACGTTTATTATATTCTTTTATTCTTTGGCAAGTTTTGGCAAGCCTGACATATTTATTCAAGGTATAGGAACTTTAAATTCAAATTTCATAACAATTTATTTACAAAAGTCAGAATTAGGTCACAGTTCAGTGTTGTCTGTCCTGTAATGCAGAATAAAACATATCTTTTGTAGTACTGAAGGGTAGGGTAGAGTTGGAAATGTGCACTGGCTTTCAGCACATCTGCTCAATTCTGCAGTGGTGCCTGTTGCTCTCTCCTAATGAGCCTTTTTTCAAACTACTGCTGCCAGCCTGTGGAAGTTGTGGATGGCACACAGAGAACTGTCATTATTGTGTTTTGTGTGACAGCCTTCTTCTTTAAAAGGGCAATTCCAGTGCTAAAACTTTTAATGCCAGCAGTGGCTTCAAAATGTGTCCTTAGATTCTTCAGCTTCATATAGACAGTAAGCTGAAGGAAAATCCCAGAAATCAGAGGTGACATAACATGAGTGAATATTGCTGATGTAAGCTATAGTGCAGGCTGTAATGCAGGGCTGTGCAATGCAAGCACGTTTATTTTCAGGCATAAATCTTACATCACCAAAAAACTTACTGAAAGTCCAAAATTTCCAATAAAAAAAAATTCTGCTGAGTATCCAAAAATCCTCATAGTATATCCAAATTACCCACATTTTCCAAATTAACTGTACTTCAGCGCTGAAGTGAGAAATAAATGGATGGCTTAAAGCTCATGCTGTATGCCTGTAGTGAATAGAGTTTTTCCATACCGACAAACTGAGGTAGAGAAACGTGATGGTTTGCATGCTACCTGATTTTCCCTGGAATATTCACCATTACTGCACCCAATAATTGTTTTTCATAAGGTTAGCTACTAATTGAACATCCACTTTTCACAGATTATGCTTATTAATCAGTTATCAGTTCTTGGGCTGATGAACGCAAAAAGATATTTACAAAGACTTATTGCTGTCAATTCATTGCTGATGTTTGATTGGCAGTGTCTAATTTTATGTCCTCGTGTCACATAATCAAATGTCTAAAATACCATTGAATTATACAGAAGAGGCAATCAGTCAAACTCTGCTTTTATGCTTTCTATTCACTGAAGGTTTTATATCAACTTGACACTTATGGACTTGCCTTCTTTTGTATTTCCGAATAAAAGAACATGAAATCACAAATGGCAAACAAAAGTGAACAAAGGAACCTCTGTAATAACCCATAAATCCTATGAGTGGGGCAACAGTAGCATGAAATCCACGCTAAAAAAAAAAGATGACACTTTGGGCTACATTTTGAATGGCATGTAAACGGTTAACTTAATCAGAAAGCCATTATTGTCATCGAATATAAGAGAAGATAGTGACAGACTATTACAAAGGCTTTTCTCTAAATCTCTCCGCTTAGATAAGATAACGTAGGATCTTGGCACTCTTTTAGCTATTGTTACGTTGATTCTATTTCCTTCCTGGTCTCTTGCCTATCAATGTAATAATGAATAAGTGAAAGGGCTTTTGAGTTGCTAGAGAACAAAGAGGCTGGCACTTTACAACTCAGTCACTGTGTAGCTTAATTGGGTCTAAGTGCATGGGATCCTAAAATTCAAGTCAAGAAGGAAATAAAAAGAAAAGTTTCTACGGGAGTGTTGTGAAGAGTCCTCATTTCAAACAGCATGTTTATCAGTGAAGTGGTCTTGAAACTCCCTTTGTGTCCCTTGAAATGATGTCAGCTTACATTGATTTCCATTGCCGTCTCTGTTACGTTTAAAAATTCATACGAATTTCATAAAGTCAATAGTCTTTCAGTCTTTTAGCGATCGTCAATACATTTCATCTCATTCCAGTTTATCTGTTTATATCTGCACCTTTAAAATAGCTAACTAAAAAAAAACCCCCACACATATGCATTGTAATTGCTTTTTCCCTCAAAACCTGTAATCAAAGCATCAGCTTGTTCAATGTCAGAAGATTAATACACTTATTGACCAGAAAGCAATTACAGCAGCGCTTCTCACCTCCGCAGAAGAAATTGCTGCAGAAGAAGAAAATAACCAAAACTGCAACTTTAGACACACATTACCTCTATATTTAAATTAAGGTAAAAATTGAGTAACATCTATATTAAAAGTTGATGTACAAGCAAAAGGCAAAAAAAAGAAGGTAATAATAATAATAATGATGATATTCAGCGTCCATACCATCGTGCGTACGCTATATGTAATGTTCCTTTATAAATCACCTTAAAAATGTTCCTATATTCCACCCGGAAGGCTTGTCCAACAGATCGATAAAAATCCCTCATGAAGACTGCTGCAGATACAGGACAGTGGCATTGAGAGGATGTTGGCTGCTGCTGATGCTGTAGTTACACTAAACAGGAAATTCTTGCAATTTGAAGTGGTGAAACATGGAGGTGTGCTGTGCTGCACCATACGAGTGTCAAGATCCTGATTGAGGCATGCAGACCATCACTTGCTGCTTGGCATTATGTAAGCGTCTAGACACAGACATAGCTGAAAAAACAAAGCACATTCTCAGTATCTGCAAAACACATCATTGTTTAACTCTACAAATTCACCAAGGGTGGTTTTTTTTTTTCATAGATGATTATGAAAGCTGATGTAAAGATGTACGGTGAGAAGGCAGAGTGTTTGGCAACCTGGTGTTGCTAACGTGCAAGGCCACGATGCTTCAAAAGACAGCATATGTTCGCTGAAGCAGTTTTATCCAAATAATATCATCAGAATCTAATATAATCTAAGAAAATTAAATTCATAATTGGTGAGATTTAAATAGTGCTTCCATTTTCAAAACACAATTTTATCAGAAAATTTAGCAGTGCTCTCTTTGCCATTTCTATAAAATAAATAATTGTGGATATTTGTAAAAAAAAATATATATATATATATATATCATTTCATCACTTTCAGTTGAGAAATAAATTACAAGGTTATTTTCTGATATGCCCTGCCAGACTTTCAGGACTCTGCCACCTGATGCAATCTGGCATCATCCTCAGTATTTAAGCCAAACCTTGTGCTCCACAACTGACCAGGACTAGTGTGGGGATCACACAATCTGACTCTTTCATATGAGCTCTGAAGATGTGCTAATGGGCCAATGCAATGTGTTCAGTTGTGCAATAATAATAAAAAATGAATCATAGTTTTAAATGGTTACAAATGGAGTTGACGTGTATATTATACTATAGAGATGTTCTTATGAAATAATTATTGTGTTACAAGCAAAAGCACATGATCACGCTGCTGGCCTAAAGTAAGTCACATTGTAGATTTATGTGATATATGTTGTTTAATATTTATTGAAATTCACCACGTGATAAGGGATCATTGTAAAATTTCAGCATTTGTGTTTAAATCCTTCCAGTCTCCGCAAAGTTTCCGATGTATGGCTCAGAGATTCTGTACTAATATACATATAGCCAGAGGTGGGAAGTATAAATACTTTGTTACGGTCCTTAAGCACAATGTTTTAGGTATCTGTAATTTACTTAAGTAGTTTTGACGTGTGCAAAAGTCAGGGGGGTTTTTTCTTTGTTTTTTCCACAATAGCCAGGTATCCTTAAGTTGCGGTTGCAGTACTTCAGCATCTAACTAGCCCCGCTGAAGAGGAGCGAGCATAAAGGGACTGACACGTTTTTTTTAAAGGGCAGGTCATTTCAAATTATTTTGAGTTCAATAAATATCAGTGTGTTTGCTGATGTTTGTTGAGCCGTTGCATTTGAAATTTGTCAATTGCAGAGAGGTTTGTCGTACAGTGTGTTGCTAGGTAAAGGTCCAGCTGCTGTATATCCCAGAGAGAGAAAAGAAAAGGCTAACTTCACTCAGAGGAAAAAGAGAGGTTAGATTTATAGGTAAGGACTGCTCAGTGGTGTTTGAACACGTGACATCATGTTTTTTCATATTGTGAAACATGCTGTAAATCAAACTGAGTGGACTAACTGTGTAATTTAAAGGTTGCATAAAAAATATAGGTTAGTGCAGAATAAACAGGTTAGTTGGTTGCACTGTGATGGATTTAAAGTAAAGAACTGTGTGGGACTGGTGCACAGTAGCTGTGGTTTCATGCTCAGAGTTGGGTTACATCAAGTGTAGCAGAGTGAATTTTAGATGATGATGCTTAGATTCATTGACTGGAATCCACCTTCATACCAATTTTATACCATTTAGAAAAAAGACAGCCAGTGTGGAGGATAGAAATCAGCCAGGACAACTCATGAAACATCTGCTGGCATTTGGTTGAATTCAGTTGTGTATGTCCACAAAGAGCAGGAGGTGACCACAGCCTGTACACTAAGAAAATCTACCAGAGCTCTTAATAGAAATTATTGTGAGTTACGATTCTTTTCTTCACACTGAGCATTATCTGCACCTGCTGAATCCCACTTAAACCAGTGACTATACACACTTTCCTGTTTCCTGTTTCCTCCGAAGAGCTAGTTTTACTTTCCTACTTTGAGTACATTTCAGAGCCTGTACTTTTTTCTTTTACTTGAGTAAAATTGACTCAGTACTTCAACTTTTACTGGAGTATTTTTTAACAGTAGTGTTTGTACAGAATACTGTATTAAAAAAGTATTAAGTGCAGAATGTCTGTACTTTTGCCATTTCTGTATAAAGCCCCTTTATTTTTGTCTTTGCAGATCCATACTTTCCCATACTTTTCTTTAAAGGCCTGTTTGTACCACAGTGGTTATATAAGTGTCTTCAAAACATAAGACATTGAGCAACTTGAACAAGGGAAATTTATAGCTGTCCGAGACCACGATAATTACCACCTGTCTATTTCTCTTACCCATGCACCATAGACTGCAGATGTGACCTGTTATATTCTTTCATTACCATTTTGGGATCTTTCTTTATAGAGTATATGTAGCACATATCCCAGTGATCTCAGCCTGGAAAGTTGCTTTTCTATGTGCTGTAGTCTAGTTTTTATTACACTCCCCCCTGATTCTGTCGCTGCTGCTTGGATCACTGGGGAGCGCACTGAAGAGCAGAATATCTTCTGCCAAACAAAAGTTTATAACTACTTTTTGCCATAAATGGTCTGATGCTGTGACACAAATGTCTTAGACAGACCTGAGGTGATGTATGATTACAGCAGTACAGGCGAAGGGGTGGAAGTTTCAGGCCATTCAACTCATATAGAGTGTGTCCTTTTATGACTGTCTAGTGATACCTCAGTGTTGGAGCACACTGAAACATACCAGCTAGGTTATGCTATTCATTGCAATGATGTACCCTGAGGGGATGATGAGTACTTGGAACAAGATAATGCTCCTTCCCATGGTGATGGAATTGTCCAAAAATACATGGTTCAATACTCATTGAGGTGAAATACCATCAATGACCCAGACACCACAGTCACCTAATATTAGTCTCTCGGGCATTCACTCAAATGCAGCATCTGTAGAAAAGAGCTTCTATGTATCATCTTTTGGCAAGCATGACACACTAATGTGTGTCTGGTTTCCTTTTATACTCGGATCCTTCAGGTTTCTTGCTTGTCATTAGGACCAATGCACAGGTGTTGCTTTCATGTCATGAGTGTTCAAATTTGGAAATAATCTTCGAGACAGGGGTCCTCAGGATAATGCCATTTTTGTTCAGCTAACAAGTTAAAGGGTCATGAATGAATGCCTGTCTTGTCTCTCTGTACTAGGCATGTTTACATTTAGTACTGTTTAGTAGTAACTGTTACTATACAGTGCATCCAGTGTGGAAGACTGTCTGCTTTTACTGGAGATTTCTTCCTATTTTTTTTAAATTGATGTTGTTGTTGTTGTTGTTGTTGTTGTTGTTGTTGTTGTTTTAAATTCTAAGCATGCAGAGAAGCAAGTTATCCTTCAGCGGCCTATAGTTAACACTGACATTTTAACAGACTTTTCTTGTTGTTCTCATTAAAACTCACAACAGTTGTTAGGCTTTACCAGGACCAGCTTAATCATTTAGATTCATTTAGATTGTCAGTTATTTGAATGTCAATAATTAGTTACTCCATGAATACATTTCATACTTTGGCACTTCTACTTCTAATGCTTAAATAAAGCATTATGTGCTTATCATGCATATTAGTAAGCGTTTAGCAAGTGTGTCAGGAACTGCTAAATCATCTCAGTATATTTTTTCTCTTAACCCTAATTACACCTAATTCACCTCTTTGAGCTCCCTTGGGATGAGCCTTTCTCTTTCCAAGTCTGTCCTTGGCCTGATTTTATACAGGATAAATTAGATAAGCAATATTAAATGTCTCTCTAAAATAATGTTTAAATTGTGCTTGATTTTAGGTCTGTCTGAGCCAACAACATTTGGGACATTCTCAGGAAAAGATGTTCCATCACAGATCGCCTCGAACGGTCACATCATGAGACTGGAATTTCAGTCTGATCATTCAAATACTGGGAAAGGCTTCAATATCAGTTATACCAGTAAGTACCAACTACCTACTTATCGCTCAGTCCATTTGTTGTTTAGGCCGTAGTAAACACCCTCAGTTTACTAAGTCACTGGGGGAAAATGTGAAATCTCAACCAGTTGGTGAGTGGTTACTGGAGGTTGCTGGCAGCCCACGTCATGCAGACAATGAGACTAGTCAGTGGCCTACTGACACTAGGAAAAATCTGTGCTTCTCAAGTAGTCCCTGGAGACTGACACTAGGTGAAATCGGTTGCAAAGCGGTATGAATTATGCAACGAAAACCGTCTTGGTTGCCTGCAGATTACCGACCATATGGAAAAGATATATATAAATCTTATGAAGTTTGTATCTGTCTTGTGTGAAACTTGTATGAAAAGCATACAAGAGTGAAAACAGATATAAGATCCCTTGAAAACTTATATAAATGAAACTTATATGTTTTGGATACTTACTAAAACAATATATGAAAGTAATGAGAAAGTGGCCACTTTCATGAGTAAATCATATAAGCCTTTTATGATTCACTATATGAGGTAGGCCACATCTTATGCAAGTCTTTTATAAGTTTTTAATATTTCTTTTCCATATGGGTGTGATTGCCTGTAGTTTGCATAGAAGATGCAGACTTGTCTGCAAACACTCAGAAACTCTTGTGAAAAGCATGACGAAAACCAGAAATGGATTTGCATTGAAGTAAAGTTGCACCATTTGAAATGTTTTGGTGGCAGCAGTAAGCCGTAAATTTTACTTTGAAGGTGAATGTCCTCTGTTTCTGCTTTCTGCTGCAATTTTTCCCGTATTTTCAGCTACTCCGTGAGTAGTTATTGAGTATTAGCAGAAAAATCTGTGTCTTCTGTGCATACTGCAGTGACTGTGTTAGTCTACTAATCACAAAGAGGATTTGGGGTAGCAGCCTCTTTGCGACCAACCAAATATCCACTGAGATCTCTACCAGCATACTACCTCATTGTTGTATTTGAATTTGGTTTTGTGATGTGGCAATTTTTGTGTTTTAATTTTTAAAGTAACTGTAATTTTTTACCAGCAGTTCTTCTGACAAATGACAGCATGACAAATTTTTATTCCGAATACTTCCAGGGCCACTTCAATGGAGTTTTAACAGCAGAAATGTGTTAACCAATACGGACATTCCAACAGTAAAACTGAGATACAACACTTCTACCACCATATAATCAGAAACAAAAGCAGAAATCAGTTGTCAACATACTGCAATACATTATGTTCTAGGGTAGATCCTAGCAAGTGTCCCTTTTTTTAAACAAGTGATGATTTACTGATTATCAAGCTGAGTATTGCTATGTAACTTAATGCACATCTTTAAAACATATAAGCTAAATTTACAACTAAATTCTGAGGATTTGCTTTCAGAGCTACCAGCTTGTTGTATAGCTAGTATCTTCATATACTGGTTAAGATCCATATTAAATATAGCTCAGAGGAAAATACTTTTTCATATGCTAACCACCTCAGAATGGCACTTCGTTATGATTAATATAATACCGACATCAACATTACTGCAACCTGACGTTACCTTAACCTGTCCTGTGTTTGACTTCTTCTGCCTGACTGATCCTATGTGCGTGTCTTACTCAACTTTCACCCAGTTAAGCCTGTCCCATTGTCAGGGTTTGAACCCAGCTACTGCATCCTGTATATTTATCCACTCTAAGCTGAACTAGTTCTGCCTGAGTGATTCAGATTCATTCAGTGTGATTACCATGCAGTTTTGCACCATTTCACACACTGCCTCCCAAATGACCTTGTCTTTGGCTCTTCCTTTAGAGGTGGCATTTGACAAATGAAAATAGTGTGTGTGAGTGTCTTTTAACCTAGTAAAAAAAAAACTGAGCATAATTAATAACAAGATGTACTATTTCAAATCCTAACACAAATGAAAGGTTTGATGCACCTCAAACGAAAAATAAATACACAGTTAAATAAAACTCATATTAAATGAAATGCCTCTCAGACTAAGTTTTACCTGGCAGAAAAGAAAAATGCTGAAATACATTCATATAGTTTTTAGTGGTGAAACTTTTTGAAAATGTAATTTGAAAACCTGATGACATAAATTCTACACTGGGACTTAAAAATATCAAACATATTGTGCTGTTTCAGTAATTTGGTCTATTAACATTTTAATGCATATATGAATATCAAGAGGTTTTGCTGTGGGTATATTTATATGAATTGTGTTAGAAACTCAAGAATGAACGCAAGACTGTGCAGTTATTCGGTGAAAGTGGTGCACTGGGAGCCAATAACTGTTCGCAGATTTGAATCTATCCTACAAATAAATTGATCCTATATATTATGAGGACACCATGCGTAAAAATGTGCTTTAGCCTATGACAGCTGAGGTTATTAATGATAGATTCAAAATGGAATATATCCAAATTCTGTTTTTATCACTTTCAGAGGGAAGAAGATGATCATTTCCAATTTAATCTACTGCAAAAAACTATTTTGACCTTATATATGTTCACTTTTTATTTCTTTGATAATTTGTTTTGAACTCAACCATACTTTGGGCAAAAAGAGACTGGACTCACTATTGTCCCTTGAGGTAGAAAGTGGAACTACACTTGAACGCTTAGTTCTAGCTGGTTAGCCTGCTAACTTCAGTGCATGTTGCTCCTTATTGTCAAAATTCTTATCTCCTCACTAACGACAGCTAAACTTTAAAATTTTTACGTCTTACTCACAAATGGCTTGCTCAAAATTTTAAATTACAAAATGCATTCACTGTAAGATGCATGGTTATTGCTGTCTGAGGTCAACTATTGAGTTCATCTTTTCTCTGTCATAGCCGAAATATCATTTAGTTTTTATTTTTTCCTCTTTTTATGCCATATGTTTCTACCTTTCCCTGTCACTATGGCTTCTTGTTAGCTTCTTCAGCCTTAGTTGGCCTTTTTTTTTCATCTTATACTGCGTTTAAACCAATGATTATATTGGTTTAAACATATCATTTGAATATTTTGTGTGCTGGCATTTCGTGTGTTTTCTCATACGTATCTTCTAGTTTTTTCCTCCACTTCTATAATATCAGGTTGTTGAAGGAGTGCAAGGGCTACTTTATCTGTGTCTGCCTTTGGCCTATATAGTGCTTTCTCTACATGCATATTTGAACACATATTTGAATACTGCTGCAAGGCTGTATGTAATATACAGTATGTGTGCATTTTTGTTTGTGTACCTGCCATTTCCCTTCTGGCTCTCATTTTTTTCCCTGCGTCCTCTCCTTTCTCTCACTGCTCCCATTTCCCTCCATCAGCAGCTAATCAACCTGAGACATGTCCAATCACTGGGTGTGTGCTCTGGGTGGGATCAGGTTAATCTCTGGAATGGGGATAATATAAGCTTAACATGACAAGGTTGAGTCCACATAAAGATAATTCCATTCCCATATTTCCATATCAGTGGAGATGTCACATTCACTGACAGTGATACAGCAGCGGTTTCATTTTTTTTCCTCTGGCAGAACCAATTTTTAGGTATTAAAATAAATTGAAAAAACTGGTAAAACTGCTCAAATGAATAAATATGCATACATATTTTGAACCACTTAACCAGAGTGTAGTTGCAATATGCCAGCTTTCTCTTTTCTTTCAGATTACGTCTTTGGTCTTTTCTTTTCAAATTAATTTGCCTTGTTTGATACAGTAATTCAATCTTATGTGTCTTAGCTGCAGTTTTAGCTTTTCTCTGGTTATTTTCTCTCTGTAGCATTTGGTCAGAATGAATGTCATGACCCAGGAGTCCCAGTAAATGGTCAGAGGTACGGGGACCAGTTTCAGCTTGGCAGCTCAGTGGCGTTTCGCTGTGATCAAGGATTCATTCGGACTCAGGTAATAATCATTTGAAAGTATCGTTATCACACTTTTTTAACCCAATTTTGAAATGATTGTCATAATCGGTGCCCATAGTTGTGTGTTAAAACCTAGTATAAATGTAACATTTCTTTAAATGATGTATTTCCAGGGGTCCGATCAGGTCACCTGCATTATTCAGGAAGGAAATGTTGTCTGGTCTGCAGCTGTACCTCGCTGTGAAGGTAAACCTAAGGAGACACCTACACATAAGAACTGTTTATTGTATATAGGAGTATAATGTTCCACAAAACATTCAGCTATTTTAGCGATTACCATACAGCTCAAGTGTGTTTATGCACCTTTGGAATAATTAAATTTTCTCTTCTAATTGATTTTAGCCTTGCAGTTTGGACACATCATTCTTTCTAAAGAATAATCTTAAATGAGACTGGCACATGTTGTACCAAAGCTTTTTCAGGGACACATATTCATTTATTTAGACACTGAAAGACAGAGATGTACTAATAGGTTGCAGATAAGCAAATTTTGTATGTGGAAATGATAATAACGGGATCGTCAGTTTTTCAGCTATTTCGACAATTTTTGAAGGTGAATGGCACCCACCAGTCTGTGAGCATTTGTATGTTTATCTTTGCAACCTTACCATCTTGCATCCTGATTGCATTGTCTAAATGACATTATCAATTGTTGCAATTTGTTGAAGGACAAAATCAAATTGAACACGGGGGGGGGGGGGTCATCTTTTTAAGTACGAGAGAATATCATCCCTCCTGTTCTTGAAGATCCCATCCATAAAAAACTGCTACTTCAGTATGCATCTGGGTTTTTTTCCTTTTCTTGCTGAAAGTCTGGATTTATGAGAGCAATCAAATAGGCAAAGGTATGAGCTACTTGAAAAGACAAGCCACTGCAAATTAAATGTCGTAGCAATGGATAATAAAGAAACCATGAATTCCAGGTCTGGAGTTTTTTATGTTTAATTCAGGTTCTAGACAGACTGAAAACCGAACATGATACGATGTCTGATATTTCATTTTATTTGAAAGAAACAACTCAGCAGGAGATAATTATTGTTTTTTAATGTGTCATAATTGAAATTTTGGAACTCCAAGTGTGAGCTATAAAGTAGTGACGGTATGTGCCAGTTTTGCTGCCTGCAGCTTGTGCAGGAAAACGGAGAGTTATTTTTTGGCACCATTTGACACATAAATATATTTAATTCCCCCTATAAATTATAATGTGATAATTATTTTGGGCTTTTTCAAACATCACTAACTCAAAATTGCTTACTGTAGCACAAGATGGGCTCACCGTAATTTCTGAAGGTAAATGTTTATGTATCAAATATAGAAATTCAGAGTGGATTAGAATGATAAAATAAACGGAGCAGACAATGAATCTGCTAACTTAATGAAATGGGAGCAATTTACAGACATTTACAAGGAGAAAATGATTAATTTAATTTTCTGTGGTTGTGTGTGGGGGTCTTTGTTTCCATCCAGCTCCCTGTGGAGGGCATCTCACAGCTCCTACAGGTGTTTTGCTATCTCCTGGTTGGCCCTCCTTTTACAAAGACTCTCTGAACTGCCAGTGGGTGATTGAAGCACAAGCAGACCATGCTGTAAAGATACACTTTGACAAGTAAGTGTATTATTCAATTATGCTGTATACTAATTTGTCAAATTTGTTTGTTCAAAAATTGTTGAAGTTCGACTCTTAATGGTTAGATAATATGGTACGGTTTGGGAGTGCATCATTTAGTTAATATTTTAGTTGGGCAGTCTTTCATATGCAATATAAGGTAGTCAGATATAAATGAGGCTGGTGAGTTACTGCTGCAGTAAATGATTAATGTTGGCTTTTTACATTTTTTTTCTTCTGGAAACAAGCCACAGACAGATGCAGTGTAGCCTGAAACTGCAATAGCAGAAATTTGTCTTTTTGAAATGTGACGTACACGCCGAGTTATCTTCATCGCCTATGAGGCATTTCATTTGTGGACGATTCAGCATACTTCTTCTGAAGCAGAGGCTAGTTAATTTTTCATTTAGCTGGTCAGATACAATTATTCAGATACCGTGTTGTTGCAGTGTGTCAGTAGCTCCCAAATCTTGGTTTCTGTTCAACTAGATAGGTTGGTGATATACAATATCCTTTTTCTGGATCAGCTACTATTTGATGGTTAGACCCAAAAATCGACTGATTAGGCCCTGTAGCTCCAACTTAACGTAAATGGGTTAATTAGTGTTCAGCTATTTAATAGAATAGTTGAAGGTGTGACTGATTGATTGCTTACACATCAGTCAGGTTTCTTATATGGTAGTACTTTGTTATAGCTCCGTGGTTTTTTTGCCTACAGTGGATAAATTGTGCAAAATGAACAATATTATCGAGTTTTTGTTTTTTCAGCGTTGGAATTTATTAACATGTATAACTTGCAGTTGTGAATTTCATGGGCATGTTTTTGTTTTTCTTTGTTTCTCTAGGTTCCAGACAGAAGTCAACTATGACACGCTGGAGATCAGGGATGGCCCCTCAGCATCCTCTCCCCTGATCGGCGAATACCATGGTACCCAAGCGCCTCATTTCCTGATTTCCACATCAAACTTCCTGTTCCTGTTGTTCACTACAGACAACAGCCGCTCTGCTGCAGGCTTCAGCATCAGATATGAAAGTAAGTCTAAATGACTGATAGAATGAAATGCCTGGTAGACACACTCGAAATTGCTTACAGATGCAAATACACTCAACCTCTTGACACTGCGGTGCTTGTGTGATGTGATTTTCAGGTGTGAAAATGGAGTCAGACTCGTGTCTCGATCCTGGTATCCCAGTGAATGGTCGTCGCCATGGCAGCAGCTTTTCCATTGGCTCTCGTGTGTCATTTACATGTGACCCGGGATACACACTTAGCGATCAGGAGCCAATTGTTTGCGAGCAGAATCATCAGTGGAGTCACGCTCTTCCCAGTTGTGATGGTTAGTATCTTCTTTTATTTTATTTGATCTCTTTCAGGAATTACCCAGTAGCGTGACTAATACAATCAGGGGCGAATGCTGTTCTCTCGTGACTCACCTCACACATAGTTTCACATTCTCTAAACATGGAAAAGAGTGAAAAAATGTTGTCAACATACAGTACGTACTGACAGAGCAGGCCATTGTGGTTTGGGGTTTGTTTTCTTTTAACCAAAGACAATGCCCAGTTTTTGCCTCCAGAAGTGCTTAGTTGGGAACAGCTTGAAATAGCTTTATAAATACACTTCTCAAGCTGAAAGCTGCATTAAATGCTTTCGTTGGCAAAATAAGTCATCTTGAGCTGAATTTAATTTTGGCCAAATTGTTGTTTGATTGATTATGTGTGCTATAGAGCTGATGTTTTTAATTCTCCAACTGAATATTGCAACTAAGAAATAGTAGCCACCACAGTCTTTTGTAGGGATTTTTATCTAATCATTTTATTTATACTGGAAATCAATATATGAGCTCTTTTTTAAGTTAATCTGGCACTACAGGAGAAGTTGAAATTGAGTCTTGCTTTGATAGACTTTTGAAAGATTGATAAATATCAGACTTTGTTATACTACTTAGCACTTTTCTTACAATCCATCTCAACTATAACTATATTACTGTTTTCGTTGCACCTTGGACAGGGCTCCATTCTATCACTTGGCTGCCACATACAGACAGATGCACACTGAACTTGACATCAGCTGTATGTACATCCTCTCTGAAGATCTAGAGACACTGTTTTTTTCACTCATGTTCAATCCTGTCCTCATAGCGAAACATTTTTAAGGGAATGTTTTTTTGTTTGTTAAGCAACTTACCGTTGACATATGAATCATTCAAAAATAAAATAAGCCTCTAACTCAGGGGACAGCTTTGTGTCTACACATAACAGACAATATAAAGTAGCAAGGAGGCAGTTTTTAAATTGCACTTTTAAGCACTTTGTTACTAGCAGCCTAGTGCAAAAACACATCATTTGTCCCCATTACTTTAGTTGAATTTCCAAAATTGCCAAAGATAACACAGAATGACAAGCATCAAATAGTATTTTTACACCAACAGGGTGATTACCAGAGAGCTGTTAGCTGTAAACTTTGCATATCATGATATAGTGTGTAATGTGTCCTTTGAGGAAACTGATCAAGACAGACTTTTAGCAGATGAACTGCAGGTGAAAGATCCATCTGTTCTTTAATGTGATCCATCTACTGTTCACCAGAGCCTCATCAGAAATGCTCTCAGTGGAAGGCTGGTTTTTGGTTCAAATCATCAATGAGGAATATCTACAGTCATCTGTAAAACATGTTGGAGTCTCGGTCATGGTTTGAGGCTCAATTTCAGTCAGTTGATGTTGTCAAAACAAGTGGATTCTGAACACAAAAAAGTACAGTTAAACTTTCCTCTAGCATGTGATAAAGCAGGTAGAGGAAAGCAGCTTCCTTTTACAGCATTGCAAACAGAATCGAACATATCAATCGTGGATTGGCCTCCCCAGAGCCTTGATGTCGATATTATTGAAGCAATGTGGGATCATCTTGACAGAGAACAGAACCAAATCTGGCCAGCATCCAAAGAAGAGCTTTAAATGTCCTTCAAGAACCTTGGAGGACTATTCCTGAAGACTACCTAGAGCCATTAAAAGTACGCTTGCCCAAGAGAGTTCAGGCTGTGTTGAGGAATAAAGGTGGTCATAACCTAATATTGCCATTCAAGCTCACTGGAGTTGCACATAAAGTTCTTTTTTGTTTCATTATGTTGTCACAATTTTGCATGCACTTCAATAAATCTCTACCCCTATTCTCCATTTGGTAGCAAACAGTAAAGAATTGATGGGTGGCTCAAGATTTCTGCAGATTGCTGTTTATACTAAATTTTCTGCGTGGTCACTTCATTTCTACACTGACCCTGAACGTTGAAACCTCGTTTGAATATCGACACAAAAGACAGGAGAATAAAGATGGAAGTGGCAGAAAAGAGGATCAGTCTGTGTCAGAGGTAAAAGACATTTGAAAGGGAAGGTGTTTTCAGTGACACCAGTAGCTTCTTTCCTTCATAGCAGAATATTGAAGACGAAAAAAGTCTGTTCTCTCACTTCTGCCTTTTGCCCTTTCACTTTTTGCAACAGACAGCTGTAATTGGACAAACAGTCTTCACTCCCACCACAGTGACTCAAGCTGGACATTTAGCCTTTGTGAACTTATTCAGGTCAATAGAAATTACTGAAACAGATGCTCCCTGGCTATTCAAAGGCCTTCCTATTCAGCGTTTTTCCACAGCTTATGCTATGGTGGGAGTTAAACAAACAGCATCTCATCTGCTCCGCCAATTGAACATAATCAAATATGAAAATAAAGGATACCACAAGTTAGGAGTAAGTTCATGGCAAAGCAATCTGTGTCATACTTGCAGCCATATAAGGCAAACAGTTTTAAACCGGCACTGTGACATTTTCAATTTTCAGCCAGGCATGCCACTGAATGAGACAGCTGTCACATTATAAGACATGTTATTTCAGAATGGCACTTTTCTGAAATGGTGTGTAAGACTTGACTAAATGTAATGTGAGATATAGTGTGCTTTTGGGCGAAGATCACAGTGGAATTATGTGTTAAGTATATTATTACACAGCTGAAATTTAGATTAATCACATTTGGCTGCATGTTGTGGAAGTGTGGGACGAAACAAGAAGTCTTGCAAATACTGAGCAAACCTACAATATCTACTCACAAAATTCGTGGTTATTCTATTTAAAAGAGCAAAGAAATCATCTTTAAGCCCTCCCACAGGCATGCTGGAAGCGATTCATACACACACTCGCACCCATTAATGGCAATAATGTTATTTACAGGACAGTCTCAGAGGCACAGTTAACATTTCATACACACTACATTACACAGACAGTATTGCATTTAAAATAAAAAGCAAAATGACATGTCGTCATCCCCCCAGGCATGCAGGCACCATTCCCTTTCAGTAATGCCAGAACGTCTATTCAACACAAACCATTCATCTTATTCCTGCAGGTCAGTTAAATCACCAAACAGATAACGCTGGCTGCTCTTTTATGTGTCAGGAAGAATATTGAAGGGGTGCTGTGACATTTTAAAGCATGCAGTTGGTGCCAAGACAACAACTTGTTAGAAGTGACCAAAGTTAGAGAATCACTTTAAGTGAAAATGCGATGGATTCCTCTAAGAAGGTATTTAAAGACTAAGAAAAGGGAAGGAGGAGGAATGATGCTGAAAACTGATATGCTATCTCTATATATTTATCTCTCCTCTCTGAAAACCAAGCAGCTCTTTCTTTAGAATCCAGCCTCCTTCTCCGTTTCTTTTTTTTTGTTAGTCATGAATCGTCTCTCTTTCTTGTCACATTCTTTCTATGCATTGTTATACACCTCAGTTTCTCACACACATTTCCTTAACGATCTGTCTCTCTCTTTTCACACAGATGATTAAGACCACCAAAGTATGAACCGTTACACACGCTACATACATTACGTACAGACAGACATGCGCATGTGCCTCCCTTAACAAGGGTCGTTTAGTCAGACAGTGTCCCAGTTTTTGCCAAATCCTGATGGGAGCCTGAAACAGGCTACCGCAACACTCACAAGACAGCTAGTCAGTGAGAGGGAACAGCTCGTATCACAGCTTCTCAAATCAACCCCAGCCCTGTTGAAATATGATATAGAATAGTAGGAAGAAAAATGATCAGACTGAGAGATTGAGAGAGAGGGGTGAAGACGAGGTCTGCACGCTGGAGTACCTGCAGCACGAAGAAATTAGAGGAGCTGTGAAATCTGTCCTCATAAAGGCAAAAATCATAAATAGTCTTTTTATAAACCTTTCACCAAACAAATGACTACTGCATTTATCTCTGTAGCTAAAAGATGCGTTTGTGTACCAAAATATATATAAATTGACAGTGAAGAAAAATGTTTTGTCTGTTTGTTTTGTTTATATTCTGGGATCAGTTTGTTTTATAGCTGACAAAGAGATTCCTTTTATTGCCATGCCAGTCAAACACCTTGAAGCGCTTTAATTGAATTAAATTTATCTGAACTGCTCAGAATAGTACTGAAAGCGATGAAAGCTCAGTCAAAGAGAAGCAAAGAGTCAATATATTATCTTAGTTCAGAAGTCTCTGATGTACTGCTAGCTCTCTTTTACTCTCCATTGCATTACTATGGCATTTTTCATTCTGCAGTACCCCAAATGAATTTGTCCCGTTCCATATCAGTGAATTGCTCTGTGTGGAGGCTAGGTATCTGGTAACACACACCAATCTCTCACTGTCTTTTAACAAACCAGCCTCTGTTTGTCTGTGACATTCTCCCTGCTCTTTCCTTTTGTCCTTTTGTTTCGGCAGTAAGCTCATCTTTAACCTTTGTTTCGTTCACTTTGCATCTCTTTGCAAAAGTTCCTGTTTTTCTAACACAAAGGGCGTTTGCTGAAATCAGCACTGCTCATTGCTCACTGCTCATACTGTACAGTAGATTGTTTGCACGCATAGTGTTAACGTCGTGTTTCTTCACCATGAATGCAATCGTCTAAACTGGAGACACATTTGCCAACTGTTCAGCACATAAAATGATGATATCACTATTATGTTAAGTGGTGTCATGACTGCATAACAGGTCGATTTACGTACAAGACCTGAGACGCCAAGTTTTGGTTACATTGTTCTACTGTACGTTAATCTTTCTTCTTATGTAATCATACAGTAAGTCTTCAGTACAGGCCTGAATTTAACACCATGCTAACTACACCAAATTCAGGGGTGATTTTCTGCAGGCTGGGAAAAAAAAAGAGGCAAGGTCCCAGGAATTTAACAAAGAATTTACATTAATCTGCCAGTAGGTGGTGAGCAGAGTTGGGATCGGTACTCAAAAAATAAGTAATCTATTAGAAATGCTGGTTTCTTTTTTTTAAAATAATAATGTAATACTGTACTTACTTAGTTATCCATGGTGAAAGTAATTAATCACATTAATTTCATGTCATGACCTAAAATGTATTGTCACATAGTTATCAGTTAAGAATATCTACCTTCGCCTGCACTCCTGCAGCCTGGTACCAATCTGAAATAATGAAAACATCACTATAGTCTTTATTTTAGTGTTGCTAAGTTTGAACACAAAGCAAAGTTGAAAACCAACTCTAAGAGACTTCAAAATGTTTTCCACGTTGATTCTACTCTAACATGTAGAAATGGATGCTACAAAGCCAGAAGCCCGATTCCTCATCACCGCTTTTATGACCTGTTAAAGATCAGGCTCTGGCTGCTGGGCTAGGCTTTTAACATCTCTCTGGGTTCTTCACTAGCTTTGTCATAGCATGCTGTCGCTTTTCAGATACTTGTAATGAGCCAAGCTGTGTTAGCAGCATTATGTTTCTGTCTTGGACACAGTTTTCACTTTACCATTGTGCTATTGTCCTTCGTGCAATAAAAACAAATGTAATGTCCATATTGTTGCTTCTCAAAAGTTATCGAGCACCCCACCATGTTCCTCCTCCCTGGAAGGGAAAGGCATGTTCACCATTATGCAGTCAACTAAAGACCCTTTATAATACAAGTAACAACATAATTGAAGTATAACTTGATTACTGAATTAAGTACAAATATGCAATACTTTATTGTGTTACTGAAAAATGTAATGTGACAATAGTAACATGTTACTTTGGAACTCATTACACTGACCACTGGTGGAGACCTCTTAACGGTACTGAAGACGTGTACATTTTTAGTACAACTTTTTTGAGTCTTTTGAATAAAAGAAAATCTCCAGCTGTGTTCCAATCTTCTCTGTCTGTCACATTTTCAGCTCTTTGTGGAGGCTATGTTTATGGTAAAACGGGAACAATTCTGTCTCCTGGCTTTCCTGACTTCTACCCCAATTCTCTTAACTGCACCTGGACTATAGAAGTGTCCCATGGAAAAGGTAAGAATGCTCAAATGCAATGGAAATGTCAATCATTGGTTGTAACATGTTAAAAAATGTATTTTTTTCATAATTTAATAATATGGAAAAATGTGTTAGGCAATGAAATGCGGCCACCCTTTGCCACAAATTCTCCAGTGTGCACTTGGACAATTTTTCAAGTGTAAAAAATAGTTCTCTTAGACAACTTGCCACAGCCCTCTCACTATCTTCATGTAATGCCTCTTCATGTAATGCCAGACTGACTCAGAGATGTTGAGATCAGAGCGCTGTGGGGGCTCTATGGTTTTCTTGTCACTGCAGATAGTTTTATATGACTTACACATTATGCAAGATGGATTTGGGACAGAGCATATTCCTCACTGATGGTACTGGATGATAGATAAGAATCTCATGTACAGTGGCTTAGACTATTGCTTATATATATTGCCTGATAGAGTGTATGCTTTGCGTATCTGTAACTGTCTATCTTACACTGCATGCCTATCCATCCATTCTTGCATTCATCTATCCTTTCATCCATCTATCCATTTTGCCATCTGTTCTTTCAGGAGTCCATTTGGTTTTCCACACTTTCCATCTGGAAGAGAACCACGACTACTTGTCAATCACAGAGGATGGCAATTTTCAGGTTCCGGTAGCTCGACTCACTGGCTCAGTGCTGCCCCCTAGTGTTAAAGCTGGACTCTATGGGAACTTCAGCGCTCAGCTACGGTTTATTTCAGATTTTTCCATGAGTTACGAAGGATTTAATATCACTTTCTCAGGTAAGAACACCTGAACACAATTTTTATACTTCTTTTTTAGCATTGCACTGGCTAAAATTCATTTTAAAGCAAATTACAAGGCTTATGAAGTTGGCCTGTTAGTGACTGTATGATGATCCCTTACCAATAAATAAATAAATAACAAATTCATGGACTTTTCTTTAATGGAAGACTGTTGAAATTTGCAAACTAGTAAACCAAATTGTTAGATACAGTGTTTCACCTGCTCAAGTAACTGTTTAATATGTGGTGCAAAAATGGGTTTTATCCATTATTAAACCTAACTGGTTATTTTGGCAGATATGCAGGACATCTGGCTAAGTGCTGCACTTACATTTAAAAGCTTTTATTTGGGACCTTGATACATGATAACCAAATTTTTTGACAGTTTCCCTAAGTATTTCAAACCTATTTGGTGCCACAGATTACAGAGCTTCATATCTCAGTGGATGAAACAGTCTTGAATGAGACTGCTGCACATGTTTTCATAATGAGATGAAGCAGGGAAAACTCATTTATAAATCAAATGTGTCTTTTTTAACATTCTTGTAATTTAAACTAATGACAGTTTAATAAATTAATCTTCAAGTAGTTAAATTATTCTGGGAAGTCTTTATGACACTTAAGTGACACAGCTCCAAATGCTTACATGTAGTGTTAATGCATTTCTTTCTGGTGTTGGCTAATATAACAACTTTTGCACACTTCTTATTAATTAATACCTTCTGTCCTTTTATGCTGACTCATGATTTCTCTCTACAGAGTATGACTTGGAGCCATGTGAGGATCCTGGTGTACCAGCATCCAGCAGGAGAATGGGACTCAGCTTTCAAGTTGGTGATTCATTGAACTTTTCTTGCTTCCCTGGCTACCGACTTGAGGGAGAGAGCAAGATCACTTGTCTGGGAGGAGGCAGGCGAGTCTGGAGCAACACGCTACCACGATGTATAGGTAAGATGTCAGCGCTTAGGTTGACTGTTATATAAATTGATAGCAATGGCATGCAAAACAGAAATCATGGTAGATTATTTCTTCATTTGAAAAACATTTCCATTGCTAGCAGGAGTCAAACTGGATTTTCTGAGGTTGTGAATATATTTGCAAACTTAAAAAAAGTATTGTTATTTAAAAAGTATTTGGTGTTCTTAAAAAATGTAAATTAAACAAATAATTATCTCCTTACACAGTCATTTTTAACAAAAATTCATTTTACTAGTGCTATTGCACCAACAGGGTGCTATTAGGTTAAACAGGGTGACACTTATTTTTACATTCAGACTATTTTTTATGCAATATTATACTAAAAAATATAGAAGATGTTATCTCTTCTGTGAAAACAACTGGCAGGTGGCAAATAAAACAAAACTTTTAAAGTAACTTCTTGGCCATATGAATAAACCTGGAGCATTGTTACAATTCAACAGTATTACTGTATTGCTAACGTAACAATAATCGACTTGTTAAATGTTAGTTTTATTTGCTAGAACTTTGCTGTTTGCACGTTGTAACTTCTTAGCGTTTGATGCGTATCAATGTTTTCTTGGATCCTGGTGGTAATTTGCGAGTCTGACTGGCGGTTGCTGGTAATTTTGAAGCCCAGAAAGAGCAGACTGAAAATGCTATAATAGCATTATCTGTCAAGAGATCAAGCCTGACTAAGAGGAAACTAAGCAAGAGCAGCTGGCAATGTGCACTAGTTTCATCCCCTTTCGTTCCTTCTAAATGTTCCTCTCTTTAGCGCTCTGTCTCTGTCTAAATTTCTGTTTCTCCTTCTCTTCCTCTATATTTTGACAGTCCTTTGATAGATAATTGGGGCATTAGGCACTATATGAAAAGTGTTAATACCGTGCCTTTTGTTACTCCCCTTTTCCCTTTTCTAATTTCTTTCTGAGCATTTTCAGGCTTGTCTGTCTTGGTTCATCTGCTATCTCTTCTTCTTTTCTTCCCCTTCCAATTCTCTCTTTATCCCTTTCCTGCCCCTCTTCTCGAGGCTCTGTTCTCTTACTCCCACTCTATTGTACTGTTTTCACTTTAAAAGGAATTTCTGAAGAATTGCTGTGACTCTCCTTTATTTATGCTCCTTACCTCCTACCTTAATCTGCTTTAGACACTACAGAACATTTATAGAAATGTTGTTTTGAATTTCAAATTTCTTCAGATTTGATAAACACTGCGTCTTTTTTTAGTGTGTTTTATATTGTTTCAAACCACCCTCTCTCGTCTGTCTCATTACTCCCATTTCCTCTTTTTTTCTTCTAAGTAGTGGTGGTCCTCTTCAGTGGGAGTTAAAAGCCTGCTCGGCTCTCTTCTTTTATCTCCTCCTCATTTGCATATGACAAAACACTATTTGTACAAAGTAGCAGTTTATATGAATTCCTAAACTTTGATAGGCACGGCACCTGCTAGATCATTCTGTATAATTTTATGAAGGACTTCTCCGACATACTTATCCAGCCTTATTGTTTGCAGGGTTTTTTGGTGTGTTGTTTTGTTTTTCTGCCCTTTTATCAATCTTTTGTAGTTTATTTTCAAGTTATTTTGTTGTTTTTGTCGCATATTTCAGAAAATGCTTTTTGAACTGCAGTGCAGTGCAAGAGTCTTGAGCCAGCAGTCATTTCTTTATATTCTTGCAGGGTTTTTTTTTTAAACTTGAACAATAGTTGTCCAGGCTTTCTGAAGGTCTTTCAAATTTTTCAACATTGGCTGCTTTGTCTCTCATTTTCAGTCTAATCCTTATACCTGACCATTTTCAAGGCAATGTTTTTTGTTTGTTAAGCTGACGTATGACTCATTCAAGAATAAAAAGGGGCCCTAACTCAAAGAATGAACCAGTATTGTGTCTAAACATAATAGTCTCTTCAGGCATTTTGTGACTAGCAGTGTGTTGTAAATTTCCCCCCTTTTAGCTGAAACTACAAACAATATCAATGATAGCACAGTTTAACAGGCATAAAATAAAATAAAGTATTTTTGCACCAACAAAGTGAGTACCAAAGAGTTATCAGCTGTTAACGTTGCTTATCTCAGCATGGTGTGCCCTTAAGAAATTTGAAGAAACTGGACAAGTGGAAGAAAAAAGAGGAAGTGGTAGGGATAAAAGATTACCTACCGAAGATGAGCAATAACTGAGAGCCATTTCCTGAAGAAACACGAAAACATCCAGCAAAGAACCTGACACAGGACCTGTGAGATGCAACTGGCCCTGTAGTTCAATGAAACCTAATCAGAAGTGGCCTCACTGAAAAGGTGGCAGTGACGAAGCCATTCTTACAGACGGGAAACACCAAGTGAAGGCTGATGTATGCTAAGCTACACATGAACTGGACTGGAAACCAGAGGCAGTTTTTACATTTTTGGTTCAGATCATCATCGATCTTTATGTACAGAGGAGGTCAGGAGAGAGGTACAACAGTGAGTGTCTACAGCCATCTGTAAAACACAGTGGAGGCTCTGTCATGGTTCAGGGATGCAATTTAGCTATTTATTTTGGGGGATCTTGTCAAAACTGATGGTATTATGAACGTATAAAAGTACCATCTAAAAATGATCCACCAGGCAGTACCATCTGATTAGCAACGGCTTCATTTTTCAGCATAACAGTGATCCCAAACATACTGCTAATGCAGTAAAAGCATGAATAGAAAAATACACAGTGGGACATTATCAGATATGAATTCTTCTGCAGAATCCCAACATTGAGATTACTTGGATAATCTTGACAGAAAAATGAACTTTCAAGAAGCTTTCAACTCTTTCTGGAGACTACTAAAAGAAATTATGAGAGAGTTCAGGCTGTGTTAAAAAAAATAGGGTAGTCAAACTGAATATTGACATTCAAGCTCTTTAGAACTGTAAAAACTCTGTTTTTGCCTTTTATACCATATTGCTGTATTTCCATTTATGTTTGCATCACTCCACCTATTCCTCATTTTTCCCATTTTTTAAAATATAAGAGCGGTGGCTCAAGACTTTTCCACTGTTTTTTTATAGACTTCTACATTGTCTCTGCCGAGTTGAAAAAGGTTTGTGGCGCTACTTAATATGCGCCACGCTCTCTCCGCGTCATGCAGATTTTTTTTTTTAATTTAAATAAATTATAACCCAAGCCTGCTATTCAGAGATAATTAGATAGAAGTGTTCTCATTTTGTAACTTCTCCTCTACTGCCTCGCTATAGCTGAGTGTGGGGCCTCCTCACTGGGACCAGAAGGTGTTCTCCTTTCTCCAAATTTCCCCTCCAACTACAATAACAACCATGAGTGCATCTACCGCATTACTACTGAAAAGGGCAAAGGAATCAGGCTGAAAGCTGAGAGCTTCTCATTGCAAGATGGAGATAATCTCAAGGTGTGTACCCCGTGCACACTCACATACACACAGATACGCATGCAAAAATGACAAATTTCACCAATTAGTCCAAAAGTGTATAATTTATTTACTGACTCTCTCACTCTCTCTCTCTCTCTCTCTCTCACACACACACACACACACACACACACACACACACACACACACAGACAAAATACATACAGGATTATACTATCAAATGCTGTCAAAATGCAAAGCTGTATGTCTGTATGTACACAACCATTACGTGTTTGGCTTGCTGAGCTCTAGATGCTAGCATGAATACTCTATGAAATAATGTGTCAAAGCTTTTGTTCTAGCCATGAACATCTGGTCTAATTAATGTGTCAGGGAATGTTTGTCCTTTAATTATATGAGATGTGCAAGTCCAGGAAAGGAGAAGAGTGAATAACATTAGGGTCTCTGGTTTCTTGGCTTACCTGCTATGTAGTTAAATAGTATTGTCAAGGTAGACCTACCTTTTAGATGTGTTAAACATTGTTGCAAGAAGCAATAACATCCCTGCAGGGGGTTATTAACCATCTTCCCTATTAGTGCTGATGGTGCTCCTGCTGTAGCCATCCATGCTGAATGAATGCTTTGGAAGCAGAGGCACAGAAGGATCAATTCTTCCTCTATTAACCCTCTAATGAATCCACTACAGTGTACAATTATTATTGTGTTTGAAGGTTGGCTTTTTTGCACTTTCATTACTCATATTATGGGGGTACCATCAATAAAATGAATAGCTATTTGATGCAATTTGTACAATAGAATAGAGATGTTTTACCCCAGTTTCAAGCTTTATTGTTGTGTTGCTAGCTATTTTTATTTAGGATGATCACCTCCTACATGGTTTAGTGTTTACTTTTCAATATCTTTCTTTCTTTCTTTTTTCGCTGTTTCTTTGTAAGTGCCAAATAACTGACTTCTACTAAAAGCCACGAAGTCACTGCCCATAGACTCCCAAGTTAAAACTTCCAACTTCAAGGATAAAATTAAGATGTAATAAATCCACAGAGTTCACTTTCAGCCTTTATTTTGGACAAACAAAGAAATTTTTATTTGTTTGTTTGTTTGTTGACAATATATTTATTTGTATTTAGTAAAAATAATCTCAACTCCTTGAACTCTTTTTTCTAAGATACTGAAAGAGGTACATTGATCTGTAGCGTATTTAAGATGTGGAGATGTCAAATTTTTTTATTCAAGAAATTTTTTATATTATAAACTTGATGTTCAAAAATTCCCATCTGCACAGAGAATTATAGATATTTCTGATGCTCATATATCCTCATAAGTCTCGCTCTGCTACATGTGCCCCGTTGGCAATTGTGCAAGCTATTTTACAGTCTTAGCGCTGTCCTACAGACATCGTCTAAAACTGTTTTTATTCACAGTGTCTCTTAGCAGTATTAGGCCTGAGGGCATGGTTAAGCCAGTATGTGGTTAGAGTGTATTATCAGTCTTAGGCCTAGAGCATTGGCTGAGCCTGTCTGTGGTTAGATTGTATTAGCAGGGTTCTCCCTGACTTTTAGAGAGGCTTAACGTCATTGTAAAAGCTGGAACTGTTCCCAGTGGGATGTGTTTGAAAAAAGTAAAAATCCTTTTAACAAAAGGAAAGTGACGCCAAGATGGTTAACAGACACACAAACGCCTAAATATTCCCTCTATATTCAGAAAAAAAGGACATGAAGGAAATGTAATTGTCAACAGGAAATCCCGTCAAATCTAATCAAAGTCATTTAAAAGTTTGCGGACTTTTAAACTAATAAGCTTTTAAATGCTTTTCCCCTTGAAAGATATGCATTTACCACCTTTTCTGCTGCATAACCTGGCAATACCCATAGATACCACAATCTGCCCTGCATCAGTCCAACACAGTGCGTTGTTGTAAAACTGCACCACACATTACTGCATGCTAACCAGGTTTTACTGTCCTTTAAAACCTTTGAACAACATAAAATTATCATTTCGTATTGATAAATACAAAATCAACTGCAGCAGCACATCATGTAAAGAACCGCTGTCTGATTAAAAAAATCTAAAATTAATTAGGCAATTACATTAAGCTTTAAATTTGCAGTTTATCAAATGTCACTTCGCGAGCTGGCTTAAATTTGAAAACAGTCTCTCCTCTTTCACTCCTAATATCTCTTTGTCCTATCTTCTTTCTCCATCTCTGAGATTCTCAATAATAAATGGATTTTTTTCTCTCTCTGAAAAATACCTCAACTTTACCTTTAACTAGCAGACAGACTGTGTGCCAAACTATACAGTAACAATTAGGGTTAAATTTTATGGAGATTTGTGTTTAAAATGCTGCTTTTGAAATTACCTGCCACTTAAACACTTAAACACTCTTATTGAGTTGAGCTAGCTTGATGTTGAAGTAGCTCGACCAGAAAAAAATTCATTCAGTTCATCTGGATGCAACGTTTTCGTAGACGTCTGCAGTCTCAGTTGACTGCAGGTTTCTTCATCTTTATGAACAGCACTGTTGCATAACGATCAAAACTAATACAACTGCATAACAATGAGCCATGATTGATCAAATGATCATGTCTTATGATTGCTGATATACAGTTGTCACAGTAATTAATCGACGACCATGCGTGCTATTCACAGAGAATTGGTTTGGGAACACGGGAATGGGAAGAATGACAGGGATGAGAAGTTAAAAAGGATGTGCAGAGTGTGCAGGCAGGACGTTGGATACTTGGATTTCTGTGGCTGTTCTGGATCATTCCGGATATTTCTGGCCCACTGCATATAATTATGAAGATATTTTGGAGCACATCATTTACAATATAAAATATAATTCTCTGTGCACCGGGGACAGGGCTGAAAAACAGTATTAAATAGTTGTAATTACCAGGCCTCAGGTGGTGCAACATTAGGAAGAGACATGATTTTGCAGTGAAAATCACAGCAAGGGCTCAGAAATCCATTGTCAGTGAACACAGTTTGTTCCTGCAACCGCAAATGCAAGTTAAAATTATACAGCGTAAAGAAAAAAAACAACATTTCGAACAAATGCCGTTACCCTCTCTGATCCCGAGCTCATTTAAGATGGACTGAGGCAACATGGAAAACTGTACTGTGGGCTGATGAATCAAAATTCCAAGTTATATAATATAGATGCTGCATCTTCTCTATGCTAAAGAGGAGCGGGATCATCGAACCATCTGGCTTCTTTTCCATTCAAAAGCCATCCTCTTTGATGCTATAGGGGTGCATTAGTGCACATATGTGGCTCTCCTGATCTCTGCTTTTTCTGGAAAGGGTTTGTTTTTTTTCAGCAAGATAATTCTAAACTAAACTGTGCACTGAAACACAGCAGTGTTTCAGTGCACATTGCAGTTGCAGCTGCATGTATGAGGTATAGATTGAGCTATAGCACAACAAATACTTGCCTCGGTACACTACTTCCACAATCAGACTGAAAAACAAATGGACTTGAGCTTCAGACATGACACTAGGATTTAGGTTTTCTGTGACAGCTCAGAGATTGGATATGGATGGGAAAAAAACAAAACATACTTGATTGTTAAGCTTAAAGTTTGCTTATTAGCATAAAAGAGCTTGATGTGAATACTGGGACATATACTGTCTTATTTTGTCACATGAGCCCAAGAAACCCTTGTTTGGCCCATTGAGATCCATCAAGTTTTGTAGTATCTGCTCAGGTTTACCACAGTAATACATATTGCTGAAGTGTAAAGTTATGGAGCTGTGAGTACAAAGAGCGAGAGGTAGCTGGCACTTATAGATGACACCATGGAAGCTTTGGAAAAGCCAGAATACTTGCTGAAAATATCACTTGGAGTATCCAGAAGCCCAGCAGAATAGAAATGATCCAAACGACTTAACAAAACCCGAAACTGCACTGCCAAAATAATAGAGGTTTCTACAGACAAAATAACTTAAAATACACACTTTTGTTATACTAAGTTCTCCCTGTTGGTCCTGTGTTGTATTATATTAAAATGAAAATCCTCAGATTTGACCCTTTTTTATCTTAAAAGAAATCTAATTTTAACCATCCAACATCTGAGTGATATTGCATTTACATCCACTGGGACAATACTGCAGAACAAATCCATCTCCCATGGAGATATCACCCCTTGATGACAACGGTCTTCCCAAATAGGACATTGGACCAAAAACTGCTTAGATTTAACCTATATATAATACCTCATGAACTATAGACTTACTGTAATGCTCATATCGGGCCTGAAGTGGTAAATGGACTGGTTCTTATATCGTGCTTCTCTACTCTACCTGAGCACTCGAAGCACTTTATACAACTTGTCTGATTCACCCATTCCTGCAAGTGCTTTCTATCTAACACACACATTCATAGTCTTAGGACATTTGGAACAGCCAGGGATCAAACCACCAATCTTCCGATTAGGATGACCTGCTTCCCCTCCTGGGCTGCAACCTCCCCTTAAGGCATATATGGTCACCACAGGATGCCACCAGAGATCCCATGTTTTTGTCCCAAGGGTTGGAGATCCTTCACTGAAATTTAGCAAGACCAACATAAAATTAGAATTAGGTGGTTTTAATGTTGTGGCTGATCATAGTGTATTAATTATAACTTTCCCCCAAAATTAGCAGAAAGCATACAGCAAAACTAAAATGGATGAGTAAAAAAAAAAGCCCCAAAGTGCCACTTAGGCTAGCAATTAGCACGCCACTCCCCAGGCTAACAGTAATGGAGCTAATTCCTGTTACTGCAGCTGAACACTGTGAACACAAACCATTTGTTTAACAGTTCCAGCCAGCTTGAGGCGAAAATCTCCTGTAACATATGAAGCAGCTCATTACAATTTCTCTTGCTGTTGGCTAAGTTTTTGCCCTGGCACTATTAAAGAAGAGGCTTACCAAGCTCAATTTGCCTGAAAATATCAGCTAATACAGTGATTGACCATATTTACTGAGATTTACCCCCATGCCTGAAGAAAAGAGGGAGGGTGAGAGGGAAACAAAGTCGGGGTGTGAAGGAATTGTTATGAAAATAGAGGTGGTAGGAGAACAAGTGAGAACGAGAGAAAGAGTCACACAGACAGAGAGAGGAGGGGTGGCAGATGGTGACATGTTGATTTATGAGCTGCAGGGCTTTTCATTAACCATACTGAGTTTTACTGAAACAGAGAAAGAAAGACAGAAAGAAAGAAAGACTGAAGCAGAAAGCAAGAGAGGCAGACGGAACGACGCAAAATTGGAGGACACTGAGAGGGACGCTGTGGGGTGGGAACATGGGAAGGAAAATGAAGTTTAGTGGAGTAATGCTGCTGATACTGTGATGCAATTTCACACTGCCCTTCCTCGTGTTTGCGCTTCCAGTGGCCACGTACTCAAATATAGACTAGGTACATGTTTGTAGCAGGTGGTGTCTCTGCTGACTGACAGTACTGAATTGAGATAGAACATTACCTCTCCTTCGTCTATTTTCTTTGGCATCCCTGTGACCTGCAGACCTGTCATTAGCAATCTCTAGAAATGTCACAGTCTGCCAAATATAAGCATAACCAACTCAAGCACGAACAATATATTTATATCACATTGTGTGAGCTAGTTTCACTACCAAATACTTACCACCTTAAGGCTTGTGAGAAATTGCCTTCAATAGTTTCAAATGAATCAAGAGAGATTATTTTCAAATTAAGGGCTGCTCTGCTCTCTGTCTGCATGTTTACTATGTTGGAAACAATATTTTCAATAAAACATGACAAAACTTGTTTAAAAAAGCAACTCCTGGTTGTCACTAGCTCACATTTTGGATGTAGTGCTAGCTTAGAAACTTACTTTGGTAATGAGCAGTGCCTCTTATTTTTAGTTTTGGTGAAAACCTGTATTTTTAAACCATAATAATGGGGCTTTAGTAAGTAAAATACACAGCACAACCCTTCAATCTAATACTCTGCTCAACTTTCTTGTGTTGCCAAGTTGTAAAGATTTTTTTTGGCAGCCATTATTCCACCCTCTGTATCTACTTGTCTCAATGTGCTCATTCGAAATAAATGGCTTCCAGCTGTTTTGCCTCTTGTTTGTGCTGCCTCTATGAGTGCACAATTACAGGTTAATGAATATATTGCAAACCGGAATTGTTGGAAACTAAAACGAGACTCTCTGTTCAGCAAGAAATCTAAAATGGTAACATCACTAATGATTTTGTAATATGTGAATATCAAAAAGGAGGATGAGTAAGTGATCGACAAAGAAAATACAAACAAGAGACGTTTTTATGTCGCCGTAAATCAAAACTCCTGTCTTCACTTGCTTTCAGTCTTATTCATTTTTCCCCTCCTCTAATGCGCATATCAAATAAAGTCAGACATAAACACAGCCATTGACTTGTTTTTACCAGTGTGTTTAGTTATTAGTAAAAATATGCATACGGAGGCTTCTAGCTTTTATGGAGAAAAAGAAAAAAATAAATGGCCTATTTCTTGTTAATGGTTCCAGCTGTAAAATGAAGGAGGATAATTTTTCAAAATATAAATAAATTTTTTGAACACTTATGACAGCTTGAGACAACCTTTACTGTGAATAACCAGCTTTTTATATTTCACTGAGGGCTAAAATATTCCTGTTGCCAGTACGGAATTTAAAGTGATTTTCAAATTTACTTTTTCCCAGAGGTTACGAACAAGAATTAAACAGCAAAATTGAAAGTAGGTTCATACAATGTGTTCACTGTGTTACTTTTAATTGTGGCAAACAAATTTTCAAATAAGGTAAGCAATTTTTTAAATGTGCTGGAGTGTCCTGGATCGCCCCACCGGGGTGCTGGTTTCCCTTTTTTTTAAAAAAAGTGACTTGCTTTAACTTTAGCAGGATCACTGTCATTGGCCCGCCTGAGCAGGTCTATGTCAGAGTACTGGACAATAGAGTGTGTCATACCTGTCATGCGTGCTACTTTTGTCCTGGTCATTGAATATTGGACAAACTCCTTATGGCCATGAGGATATTCTAGGGTGCGTAGGAGTTTTCTCAACCCTTCTGTGTGTGATTCTGTGTGGGATCAGGGTGTCCTGTGGGGGGTTGCTTCAGGAGTACGGGGTATCTTGTCTGTTTTTATAAGCCATCTAGTCTTTGTACAACCATTATAATAGCTTAATACAGACTCATTTCCAGTGGGAGTTGGACTTCACTGTGTTTGCCCTTTGTCATCGCTTGTGTTCATAACTTTTGTGGACAGAATTTCTAGAGGTAGGCAAGCGCACAAGGTCTCTAGTTTGGTGACCTGAGAACCACCTCTTTGCTTTTTGTGTGTGATGTGACTCTTTTGGCTTCAGTGACATTCAGCAGTGACATTCACCTTGAACTGTGGCAGTTTACAGCTGTGTGGGAAGTGGTAGGAATGAGAATTAGAAAAGCTGGAAAAGTGTGGAGTGCCACCTATGGTATCACAAGGAGTTGGTACCTCAACTGAATGCTGTCCTTGTCTACTTTGGTGAAGAGAGATCTGAACATGAAACTAAGCTGTCAGTTTACTGGTTGATGTACCTCCCTCAACTATGGCCATAAGCTTTTTGGGCCCTACAAGGAGCAGACCCAGGGGAAGACCCAGGGCATGACAGAGAGATTATGCTTCTTGGCTGGCTGGGGAATATGTCTGTGTCCCACAAGAAAACCTGGAGTAGGTGGCCAGACAGAAGGAAACAGGACACCAAGCAATGGATGGACTGGATGCTAAACTAAGAAATAAGCCTTTTATACTTTACCTCCCACATTATGCACTGCCTTTTGGTTTTTCATACCAAGCCAGGAGAGCACTGTGCACCTATGTTCACTGACAGCCTCATTATTTCTAACACTCATGTTTTTATTCATGTCCTGAAACCCTAATCCTTTGTTTTGATTGACAGGTATATGATGGAGAGAACAGTTCGTCACGCCTCCTTGGAAATTTTACTCGTGAAGACATGATGGGTCGCGTCATCAATAGTACATCTAATCACCTGTGGCTGGAGTTTAATAGCAATGCTTCTGGAACCAATCAGGGCTTCCACCTTACATATACAAGTAAGTGATCGTTATCAAATTGTTTAAAACAGGAATACAGATCATTTAAAATTTATATTTACTTGTACAGCGCTGGTTTGAAAGGAACTAACGCAATTCCTGCTGTCTAGCACAGACCTATCACAGACACTTTTCTACTTCTATATTACTTTAAATTAAAGGGAAATGTCTTATACATATTTGCACATCCATAAACTGTTCTTTAATACCTTTTAATGTTTCATATTTAAAATTATGAGCAGCATAGTGGCACGCGGTTAGCACTGTTGCCTTAAGAAGGTCTTGAGTTTATCCCCACCATCTCGCTGAGGCCTTTCTGTGTGGAGTTTGCTTGTTCTCCCCGAGTTTCTGTGGTTTCTCTCTGGGTATTCTTGCTTTCTCCTACAGGCCACAGACATGCAATTAGAAGGATTAGGTTAATTAATGATTCTAAATTGCGACTGGTGTAAATGTGAGTGTGAATTGTTGTTTGTCTCTCTGTGTCAGACTGGCGATCTGATCAGGGTTTATCCCACCTCTCACACTTGGGTAGCAGGGATAGGTTCCAGCCATCCGCGACCTTGTTGAGGAGAAGTGGAAGAGAATGGATGGATGAGTTTTAAAATATTCCTTCTTGATGTTGTACTGGGCCTTGGTGAAGCCCCTTGGTGGAGACATCTTTTTGATTATCTGCAGTTAAACAGAAAATGGATATAGCAAATCAGTAGTTGTAGCCTGAGATCACCACATTAGGGATATCTGGTCTCTCTGATGCCATACAGAGCCAAGAGTTACAAAGAAACTGCACAAATTGCATCACAAATTGTTGATCAAAAGTAGTCCTAAAAGTGACAGCAGTACATGCACACAGCTACGCAAACAGTAATTTACTATATGATAAGTAGCTCATCTCAAAGATCGTCATGAAGAGATGTTTATAATTGAAATCTAGAGTGGTAGTAATTGTTTTTGATTGCCCTCTTGAATGTATCCTGCACCTCCCCTATGCTTCAGTCAAGTGATTCTTGAGTGCTACTGTACATAGCAGAACAAAATAGGTGTCATGTACTACAAAACTGTAGAGACTAGCCTTTCTCAGTCAGCAAATTGCATTGCTTTCTTTTTTTTCCCCCTTTTTGACAGCTTGAAAGACCAACAATCACTTTTCCCAAGGATTTTCTGTTGAGGGCCAGAGTGCAACAGTAGCTTACCAAGCATACTGTAAAAAAAAAATGAGTGCATGAATATCTGAAACAGGCTGTCTTTCTTTCTGACAAACACATATGCACACACACATCTTAATAGCTGTAAAGTGAGTCTCTTAAGAAGGCAAGAGCAGCTGCTGTGTAAGTCAAAGAGGCTATTAGAGGAGCATTTATCTGCAGGTCATTAAAAGAAGGTGAGAAAGTGACACATCTGGAGTGGAAGAGCGGCTGGACGAAGGGACAAACAAATGAAGCTAGATGTTATATGGACGCTAGATATATGCTCTGTATGTCAGTTAGGCCATTAGACAACCATCAATCAGTGAGTCATTAAACCAGAGAAGGTGACACCTTCTTCAAAGTGCTGCTGCAATAGATGAGCAGATGGATAGATAAGAGAGATTGATATAAGGTTTAAACAAAAGAAAGGGAGGAAGCAATGGCTGCTGATCAACGGAGGCAGCAATTGCTTGTTAAGCAGAGTCATAGACTGAGTTAAACAGTTTCAATAATGCACATTATTAGAGGCTATTTTGATACAGAAAATAAAATAATGCGCACATCTGTTCAGGACATTAAGACAGCTGGTTGTTAGCATTTTCTATTACAGCTTAGTAATAATGTGGTAATAGTGGCAAAACCAAGAAAGTAATAATACAGAAATAGCAAGTTATAACCACTTCATTACCACAATATTAGCCAAGTAGTATCCAAGTAATTACTTTGTATCAAAAGTGGTTATAGCTGACTAATTTTACATTTAAATTTAAAAACTGGATAATAATCAGACAAAAACTGGGGATACTAAACATAAGTCAGGACTAAATAGTCCTGACTAAATAGTCCTGACTTAGGTCTACAGCATTCTTATTTATTTGGATGTAACAATGTAACTATTATGTTTAATGTTCTGGCGTATTACCTATGAAAGGAAACAAAAAATACTAGGTAACCATAAATAACTATAAGTCATCCATTCACTTCCGCTTATCCTTTTCAGGGTCGCGGGGGGTTGTAGAGCCTATCCCAGCTGTCAAAGAGCGAGAGGCGGGGTACACCCTGGACAGGTCTCCGGTCTGTCGCAGGGCTAACACACAGGGACAGACAACCATTCGCACTCACATTCACTCCCGCATTCACATCTATGGGCAATTTAGATTTTTCTATTAACCTATCCCCACAAAGTGCATGTCTTTGGACTGTGGGAGGAAGCCGGAGTACCCGGGGAGAACCCACGCAAACAGAACATGCAAACTCCACGCCTGATGGTGGAATTGAACTCAGGACCTTCTTGCTGTGAGGCAACAGTGCTAACCACCGTGCCACCGTGCTGCTCTGACTATGTCATACTAACTATAAGTCAGTATACAGCAATTCATATTACAGTTATTACCATTTTTGTTGCTAGCAGGTAATTAATTATTAATTATTATATTGTTATCAAAATATTACTGTTACTGATAAAGTGCTACCATTAGGTGAATCTGTTTTCACTGAATTGACAGGTCAAGACGCAAAAAGGTAAACTTATAGATTGAGTGGACTCTCTTTTTATGCCCTGAATCTGGCAAGAAGTAAAAACTTAGCAGTTTTACATTTAATAACATCACCCAACAGTCAAGTGACTCATAGTGATCATCATATTAAAACAATTTAGCAACGCACTGCCAAATATGTCATTAAACTTTCATTGACAAAAGCTGAAATTTACCATGTAGAAATTTAAGTATCGCTGACTTTATTGGATAATTAAATATCTCTGCTGCTAGTTGATGAATCTTCTTGAATAAAGAGCTTTTTTACAGCTCACTGTTTATTGCCCATTACATAGCAACCCCTGTCTGAGTAGGAATGTTATATCTATCATAAGCTGACCTGAGGGGGAAAAAAGCATATGTTGGTTGCATTCTTGTGTCTTTGTTTAACCATCTGCCTTAATGGCAGGAAGTTTTTCTATTCTTGTGTATCTTAGAAAGTCAGAAACTCTGTTTTTTCTGTGTTTATGTGGGATGTAAAATTATCATTTAATGCTTTTTTTTTCTCCACATTTTCACATAGGAACCACATTTTCACTGCATAAATTTAACTGACAATGCTTTCCATTACCATTACAACTCTCATTATATTGTCAGAAAGTGAGAATCCCAACAACTTTTTCTTTTTTTGAATGTCACAGAAAGAAGCATAATTTTATAATTTTATGTCACGTAGTATTAACATTGTATTCAGACCTTGAAATTCTGTAGGATGTAGTGAGATTCTGGAGAAGACTACAATAACCTTATGTCCTTTTGTCCAGAATAGAATCATCCTGTGTGAAAGGTAGTGTTGCAGCATGGACAGGAAGACCTAATCACTATGCCTGTGTGTTTGTCTCCACCCAGGTTTTGACCTAGTACGCTGTGAGGAACCAGGTGTCCCTAGTTATGGCTATAAGATCCAGGATGACGGTCATTATGCCAACACTTTTGTCCTGTACTCCTGCAACCCTGGATACAGTCTTCATGGGAGCAGTGCACTCACCTGCCTCAGTGGTGACAGACGCGTCTGGGACAAGCCGCTTCCTTCCTGTGTCGGTTAGTATGCCAGCATATGCATAGGTTCCCTTCTGCATCAATATTTCAGAACTACAAGATCTGAATTATTAACCTCTGGACAGCTCTCTTTTTCATACAATTCAGTGAGTGATATAGCAGGGAGAAGCTACTCATGTCTGTTTCTGAGTTGCAGCATGATGATTCAAAAGAGAGTGTGTGAGAACAAGCGATTGAGTCAACAGACACATGAATACTTTCAAAAGAGTGTGTGGGGGACTGATTCAACACTGTGGGAAATGTAGTGGTGCTAATACAATTTATGCATAAAAACTGGCCTTTCTGATCATCGGCCTGTGCACATGAGATTACATGCACTGTGGCATCTGGTTGTCATCAGGTATGATATTTTAGTGCATCGTGCTCTCTGTTTTAAGGATTGCGTGGTTAAGATGCAAAACTAAAGGGTGATTTCTGAAGTGATAAATTTGTAATGTAAGCCAGACAACTCCCTAGTACCCTGAAGGTGTGAAGAGCATTTTATGCCAAAGACTTTGACAAAAGCCTCAGCTTTCTCTTTTATTCTCAGCATGCACAGCAAATAGAATATTCTATCAGAAGAGACTGAAGGTGATGTAGGAAACAATATTGATTCATCTGAAATTGTTGCTTCTTGAATAAAATTATGGTAAAATACAACCAAACAGAGATATAATGTCATAGAAGAGCTGCAATAACTCTTTTTTCGATGTACGACTATACAGACTGCTTGCTATATAAACTAATGTTGACCGCATGCTGTTTTTCTAAAGTTGTATAATGACAAAGTTTGTTTGTCTGCATGCTCAAAATTCATTTTAGTCAAATTAGATAGCAATCATTCCAGATATAAGATAAAAAAGTTTTTTGTTGTTAAACAAACTTACTGCACACCCATATGAAACCGATGATTCACGATTAAAACTGTCCTCTTAATAGGAATCACTCCTTCACTCCTTCTGACTCAGTCTGCAACAGAGAATCATAAATAATAAGAAAAGACAGAAATGAAGATAAATGAAACTTTTAAAAAAAGAACAGCCCTCCTGCACTTCTCTCCAACTCCAACAACACTACACAGATTTAAAAATAAAAGAATCATCATTCATTTCCAATGTAAATGTCACAAACAGACAGTTACAGCAGTTATATCAGTTTTGCACTGACTGACCACCACATGACTGCTGCTATGCACACAATGTTTTTTTCAGATAGTGAAAAGAGTTTTTAAACTGTATTTGGCCCATTTAAAATATATGTGGGTATTTCTTAAGGTTTTCAGGCAGATAAACTATCAGAGGATAGCTGTACCTTTAGTTGACATTTAGCACCTCTTAATTAGGTCTGAGAGAAGTATGCCAAGAGATTCAGGTGCTTTTTAACTTGTTTTCCTCTCATGCTTTTAAGTGTGTAAAAGCTGTTTCATATTTTAACTACAACAAGTACAGCTGGTCATTCTGATTCCTTATTTTCATTCAGCAACCTCCAGTGAAGCATGAACTCAATGTTTGTTTACCTGTATTGTTTGTAGCTAGCTTTGAACCCCCTAAAGGAAATTTGCAATCTTTTAAAGTCCATAATTCCTATTTTTTTTTTAATAAATATTGTGTGGCTTTGCATATTTTTTAAATGAAAGCACAGTTCCTGTAGGTATTCCATCTTGCTGAGTAGATGTGGGCACAGAGCACATGTTAATTTGGAATTCCCCACTGCAATGCTTAACCATGTGTCTTGTAACCTGCCAGTACATCTGAAGTCTGTCATGTGGGTTATACCCTGCTGTGGTTTCTAATGGCAACTAAAAACAATGTGTGTGAATGGATGTGTATGGCGAAGAGTGTGTGTGTGACCCCAAATGCCTCTGCAGTCAGTAATATTTTTGCAGCTGTTCTGTCACTGCCTTATTTCAGGTAAGCCAGCAACCGGGAGAATACTTGCTGGCAGAGCCCTGGGCTAACTACCTCTGTAGCTACCTTTGCGTGCTCATCCTTTGTCTGTCTGTTGGAGTGTTTGTCTTTCTGCCTCTCTGACTGTCTCCTCCACTGTCTGTCTTGCTTACTCCCATATCTATGTGCATAAGCATGGAGATCAGGAGATAAGTTTGCCTCAGGCTGTTTCTATACCAAGAGTGGTTGTCTGCTACTTTGAGAATATTTTTTTGCCATTTTTCCCCTCTCCTTGTTCAAACTGACAAGTAGAGGGGAAAATTATTCCGACAATATTTCAGTTTTGGTAAAATCCAGGTTTTCATACAACACATATACATTTACAATTTTGCATGTACTTATAAAAACACAAAACATGAACACAATAACCAAACCACCTCTTCACATACAACTTTATAAAAGTAAAAAACATGAAAGATCAAATTTAAATAAATGCATGCATATTTTTTTTTACTTTTAAGTTCACACATGTGTATAAACTTTCATTAATACAGCACTCACTCACACATTATCATTACATGGAACAGTTTCATTACAGCAATACTTATTGTTATTAGAAAAAACTGTTTTGATAATTATATCTTTTTTCTAGTGCTGTCAGCGTTAATCTCGTTAAAATGACATTAACGTCATAACCAAATTAACGTGGCAAATCTCCATTAGCGAGTTAGCGCGGATCATCCGTGTGTGGGGCTGCATGGTGTCAACGCATTAGCACGGTTAGCTCGTTAACCTACAGATCTTAACAGGTGCCATTTGTGGTCCTTATACATACACAATACGATAATATTAAGTTGAAGGACAGTACGTTTTACTCCGCGAGGCTCCTGACTACAGTAGCCGTAATGCTCCGACAATCCATCAAGCAGTGCGGCTTTGTAGCTTACCAAAGTCGTGTTAGCGCGGTTAGCTCGTTAACGTGTTGACGCTGTCCAGCCCGACGCACAGGGCGATCCGCGGTAACTCGCTAACATAGATTTGCTGCATTAATGCGGTTATGGCGTTAACGTCATTTTAACGAGATTAACGCTGACAGCACTACTTTTTTCAAAAAAAATATCTTTTGTATTTTCTTGTACAGTGTCCATTAATTATGAGTTACGCCTCACCATAGCTTGGCACATTACTTTCTTCTGTGTCCTACATAATTTTACTTTCAACAACAGAAATAGTCTTTTTGTTGCAAATTATGTTACTGAGATAAGATTTCTGCTTTTCTATTGGAAAGGTCCCAAAGGGTCAAGCCCAGAGCAGCATGCGGGATTCTGTAGGTGGCCTTGAAGTCCTTCCCTGGCATATATAAATATTGTTTATTTGTGTATGCTGCCATGTGAAGGTCAGAAAGCTGAGCTGCAGGCACAATATTGCAAAGTACTTTATCTGAATAAAGGGATGAACAGAATATTTGTCTAAAGTATAAACATTCTCCCAGTGCGATGACAAGCTCAGAGTTGTGGTGATAGTATGACCTGTAAGGATGTGTGCTTCCCCTGGTTCCCCTTGATACTGTACCAAGTAAATACAGTAAATGTTTACATTTGAGTCTCCTGCAGTCCTCTGTCTACACTGAGGCAACACAGTCTCATCAAAATTTACATGACAATAATTGATGTCAAAGGCAGAGGTAAAGTCAAGCAAAACTATACTCTTTATCTTTCTTTTAAAGTGGAAAAACTTTAACTACCTTGCCTCTGCCTGTATATTCATCAGTATATGTCAAAGCCAGAACAGCAATTAAATTTGCAATGGTATGAAATATCTCATCAAAATTCTCCACACCTGTTGGCCTGATCTTTAAAATTTCTTCTCTGAAAATTGGCCAAGGCTTACTTTGCAAGTTGTGTTGTAAGTCCTATCTGCCAGCCTTTAGTGATAAAAACATAACCGAATAGTTGCCTTTCTTTTCCTGCTTTCATTCACCAGGGACGGAAACAACTATGCTGTTGTACTGTGTATGCTGGCGGGTGTGTTCACATGTCTGGATGTGCTTGCGTAACTGTAGAAATGTTTTCAAGTATGTTTCTGGCCTTGTGTGTGATTGTCTCTTGGAGTACCCTTTGTGTTTGTGTTCACATGGAAATTCTGATTTGTGTGCTTTCTGCCCAGGGCAATGCAACAACAGTAGGTTCCCATGGTTTTGTAGATTGTAGGGCTTTGTTAATGATGCACGTTTAACTCACACAAACAAACACACAGACATGCACACATGTACATACACACACACAGACATACCTAATCAGCAGTCATCTTCTTGCACTATCTGCTACCATGATGAGTTTAAATCTCTTCCCAGCTTTGCCCCTTGATTTGTTCATATTCACTATTTTTAACCTCTCTGTCCACAAAAAACAATATAAAATTAACACAAAACTCACTTGTGCTGTAAACTGCCTCTTTTTTCTTGAACTCCTTAACAGAAAAGAGTCATCAAAGTTATTTGCCAGCCTTGAAACGCTATACCAAAAGCTTAGATAATTCAAGGTTGATTTAACGATTCAAGCAGTTCTTAACTGAATCTCCTTTAACTTAACCTTCACACCTCAGTGCAATTTACAGCGAAGAACAGAAGCTACTTATAGAGATAAATTGAAACATTAATACAAAGACAACCATAAAATGTTTTATGTAGGATCTGGTTCTATAGAGAGAAATCGTCTTCAGTGGTCCAAAATGTTGGGCCAGTGGAAACCCTACTTCTCGAAACCAACTGGATATGCCCAAGGATAAGAAGACCCAGTCAAATACAGTCCCGATCAAAAGTTTAAGACCACTTGAAAAATGGCAAAAAATCATATTTTGCATGGTTAGATCTTAACAAGGTCCCAAGTAGAGCTTTAATATGCAACAAGAAGAAATGGGAGTGAGACAAAACATGTTTTTGAGCATGCAATTTATTGAAAACAACGCATAAACTGAAACAGGCTGTTTTACAGCTGATCAAAAGTTCAGGATCACATGGCACTAATAGGCCAAATCTGTGCAAAAATGAGCATTCAAAAAAGTTATATTTTTTATATAAGTTATCATAAAATGCAGTACTTGCTCCAATGTTCCTTTGGGGGCGATCGTGGCTCAAGAGTTGGGAGTTCGCCTTGTAATCGGAAGGTTACCGGTTCGAGCCCCGGCTCGGACAGTCTCGGTCATTGTGTCCTTGGGCAAGACACTTCACCCGTTGCCTACTGGTGGTGGTCAGAGGGCCCGGTGGCGCCAGTGTCCGGCAGCCTCGCCTCTGTCAGTGCGCCCCAGGGTGGCTGTGGCTACAACGTAGCTTGCTATCACCAGTGTGTGAATGTGTGTGTGAATGGGTGAATGACTGGATATGTAAAGCGCTTTGGGGTCCTTAGGGACTAGAAAGCGCTATATAAATACAGGCCATTTACCATTTTACCATTTTCCTTTATGCTTTCTTTTATTATGCATAGTAATGTCTGCTATGGTGTTTTAAAATGTCTTGGTTAATATGTATTAGTGAATGGATGGATGTGTTTCAGCTGTTGACACTTCAAGCTGCATAAATTAAGGCATCAAATATGCACTTTTTTCCAGTGGTGATCATGCTTTCTGATCCACTCTCATCTTCTTGCTTCCTGTCCTTGTAGCGGAGTGTGGAGGTCACATAACTGGTGCGGTGTCTGGACGGATTCTGTCTCCAGGATATCCTGCTCCATATGACAACAACCTCCACTGTACCTGGACTATAGAGGCTGATACAGGAAAAACTATCAGGTAACTTCAGGGCACGTGAGTAATGTGCCAATGACTTGCAGTTATCTGGGGTATTTCCTGTTCTACATTAATGGTAATGCTTCATAAAAGGATTGAAGAATAGAAACTGGCTTTTTTATAAATAAATAAGTCAAAACAAAAAAACGTTCTTTTCTATCCTGGGTAGGTTTCGGTAGCTAGCTACTATTTTATACACGCTAATGATTACTAGTATTTATAGGTTAATATAGAGCAGCAGCAGTATTATAAGGAGGAAATTCCATATAACCTCAACCTTTATTCACCAAAGTCTAAAATGACCAATGCAATGCAATTAGTCATTATGCCACTATGAAATTTGAGTTGTGCCTCTTTGTTGACATAAAAGTAAACAATCTTGTATTTTTGTGTTTCCTCAGCCTGCACTTTATTGTCTTTGACACTGAGGTTGGCCACGATATTCTGAGAGTTTGGGACGGCCCATCGGGACCATCAGATGGTGGGATCCTGTTGAAAGAATGGTCAGGCCCAGCATTACCTGAAGACATCCACTCAACTTTCAACATACTTACACTACAGTTTGATTCTGATTATTTCATCAGCAAGCAAGGATTCTCAATACAGTTCTCCAGTAAGTAGCTTTCGCTTTATACTGATATCATTAAACATGAGGTAGAAGAAGAAAATTTGAGTTACTAGAAACTGCTCAGAAATATAACATGATTCTACTAAATAACTAATTCGGGTGGTCTGCCCTACTTTATCCCTCAGATCCCTTTATGAAGGAAAACCAATTACAAAATTAGCTGTTAATTTCATTAAAACTCACCACTCATCCATATAGTTTCGTAGTAATCATATAAACCCTATTTTGGCTATAAGAAAATTAAGCTGGCATTAATGTGGAATTTAACAGGATTTCTGAAAAAGCTTTAGTCATAGAATCAAATGAGACATTTAATATCTCACCTTGGGAGCCATGTTCAGTAAGTACTGAAGTAGCCCACCAGAGACGGTGTCTCATTTCATTTCTAGAGCATGAAAGATTTATTTGGGAAACTGTAATTTTGTGTTTTCTGTTAATTATTTTGTAGATAATGTAATGAGTGGATCTTTTTGGTTTTTTTGGTTTTTGTTTGGGTTTTTTACTTTTTTTTAAAGATGAGTTCACTGAACCTAAGCTGTTGCTGCCGTTTGTCCCAGGGCAACCTGCATGGTTGTTGTGCCATTTTGATGCAGAGATGCCCTTTGGTATTTGAGTGAGTGGACCCCAAAATGTCTGTGCATCCTCCTTTTAGATTTAAGTCTTTTTGATCCACTATGGCACCAAAACCAATCAGAGTCACACCGAGAAAGAAGGGTTTAGAAAGTACCATAACAACTAGGCGAGAATGTCAACTGATTGTTCACGAGACCATTCAGACAAACCTGTTCTTTATACAGGTGTGTGTGCACACACAAAAGTCCAACATGCATAACTGTCAGGTTTTTAAAAAATATAAATACAAATTTATGTCTACATATTTCTCTCTTTCTTTTTTCGCCCTCCTTACACATCGTCCCGTTCTTTCCATGTGTAAAACAATAAATATTTACCCTTGCTAACATCATAATTATAGCCCTATTATTCCATTACTATGGTAATGACCTTATATTTACCTCCATGTTGATTTAGGAGATGGTATTCTCCACCGCTCCCATTTATTTAAAGCCAAGTTTTTTTCCTCCTTACCTCTTGACTTAACACCTTAGATTTATCATTTAAGCCCCTACTTGGTCCACTCCCAAGGGGTGGATAGATGTCCCTTCTCTAAACAGTACTGGAATTTCAGAAAACAGAAAGGGACAATATTCAATATCCAATTTATGCTGTATCTTTTAACATAGATATTTTTTTTCTTAATCTTTAGACAATTATTAATCTGATCAAAGCACTATGTTGTACTTAACCCTCAGGCAACCAAACTATTTTATATATATATATATAAAATTACCACAGACTATATATATATGTATATATATATATACATATATATATGTATATATATATATATATATATACACACATATATATATATATATATATATATATATATATATATATGTATATATGTATGTATATATATATATATATATACATATATAGTCTGTGGCAATTTTATATTATATATATATATATATATTACATTTTTTATGTAAAATTGTACAAATAAAATTATATTGTTCAATCTCGTCTGTTCTGTTAGTCTTATAATTATTCAGTTTCAGCTAAAATAAAATAGGAAAGCGAAAAAATGTCAATTTTAAAGCCTATAAGTGAATTGTGTGCTCAAGTATGCTTGTGCCATTTTGATTGATTGATTGATTGATTGATTGATTGATTGATTGATTGATTGATCATACTTTATTCATCCCGAAGGAAATTGGGTTAAGGCCGTGCCAGCCGTGCCAGCGCCGTCTTACCCTTCCGACCATACATACATTACACAAACATCACATGGGGAAGACAGGTCAGAGAGGTATAACATGGAAAAAGCACAACATGAGGAAAGATAAGGAGAAAAAAATAACTCCCCCCAGACTGAGCTCCAATAGGGAGATTTTAACACCAAACTAAGATGAACTCTGAAAATTCAAGTCGTTATAGATAGGTTTTTGTTGTTTAAGTCTTAAATCGATCTATCTGTTCCATCTTAAAAGTAAATAAATAGAAATATTGTTTGTAGATGTGTAATACTTAAAGTATTTGGAGCACCTTAGGGCTGATTGTGCTGTAACGGGCAATGTAAGTTCATCTAAATCTAGTTATCCCCACTTAACACAATGCTTAGCTAGAAGGGAGAGCTAAAAATTACCTAACTAACTTGTTGGGGTGAGTGTGACCACATGTGTCTCCCGATATCACTACTTCTTCTGATAAGTAGAGTAATTATATTAGTCACTGTCAGCATGATAACATAATGATAAGCTCCATTTGGACTCACTCTGCTATGCGTGTGTGTATTGTTTTTCCTTCTGCTGCTGACAGTACGACACTGGCAGTAATGTTACGTTTGAGTGCATCTGCCTCAGTTCCTTTTGTCCTCTGTGCTCCTAGTACGTCAATATTTGTCTGCCTTTGTTTTCTGCACTCTCCAGCCACAACAGCCACGACCTGCAACGACCCCGGCATCCCTGTCAATGGTTCTCGATACGGGGACAGTAAGGAACCTGGTGACAGTATGACATTCCAGTGTGACCCGGGGTATCAGCTTCAGGGCAAAGATACCATCACATGTGTGCGAATGGATAACAGATTCTACTGGCACCCTGACCCTCCAACATGTGTAGGTAGGTGTACAGCTCTTTGTGGATCTCTTACTGCCAAGATGGACCTTCAGTTAATTCACCTGATACATTACACTTTGTTTGGGGCTTATATATATATATATATATATATATATATATATATATATATATATATATATATATATATATATATATATGTATATATATATATATGTATATATATATATATGTATATATATATATATGTATATATGTATATATATATATTTTATATATATATATATATATGTATGTGTATATCATATAGCACACTAAAAAAATAGACTCCACCTAGAAGTGTTATCATCTTGACATTTATCTTTATACAAGAAGCACGGACACTAGACACCCTTGGTATGCCTATCCCGAGGTTTAAGCACTGTAAAATGATGGAAATAATGTTGATTGAGTTCCCATGTTAAACAGTTGAAAGTCTGGCGCACTTGCTTGTTTTGCACTGTCATGCTTTTCTGTCTTTGTATTCCTCTTTAGCGTCTTCTGAAGCATTTGACTTCTTCACTAAAGGACAAACATGGCCTAAAGCCCTGAAACCTGCCTTATGTTTTTAATTAATTAAATTCATTGAGCTTTTCAATAATACGACCACTAATACAGCAGCTTTTCTCACCAGAAAGCCTACGTATTTATAATGCCGCATGCCAATATTTTTGAATTCATAGTGCTCAGGTGCCAAACTACATGGCCTTAATGTGTCACATTCATTTTGTTGATAAACTGCATCATCCAGTTCAGTTTTGTCTCACATGTGACATTGTGTGTCACGTTAGAGTAGATGGATGTGGAAATCAAAAGAGATTACCATTCAAGGTCCTGAGCTACATTATTTTCAATTATTCAAGGATCAGAACAGACAGATTTCACAAGCCACTCAAAACTCCTGCAGGAAGTAGCAGGTTATCCGTGTAGTCAGCCACCCAGCTTGCACCAAGACGCCACAGACAGTTTGCTTACTGTCTGACGCCACGGTCTCCTTTTCTGTTGCCTTTTGCTTTTCTTATCAGCCACCAGTATATAGAAGTCCTCCAGGACAGTTACACAGACCAGAGATTGCCTTGTAACCATGCGTGTGAAACACATTATTCTTTGTCCCTGATATTGCCTTCGACTCTTTGCTAGTGACCTCACGTTTTGCATGAATGTAGATAAAATGTTGGGCTCATATCTCGCGCCATTTTCGCTTTGCTTAGAGGGTGCATCCCTGTCCTGCACTTTCACTTCAGGTAGCGAGTCCTCTGTGTTCAAAAGCTCCCAAGATGAAACAGACTATACACCACTATGCACAATGGACTTAGTGTGTTAGTGTGCTTCTGTGTGTGAGTGATTTGCAAGTGTTAATGCCTTTGTTTACTTCTATTTCACTGTTGATAATCCATTCACACCCACCTGCCAGCCCCAAGACACATCTCTGTTTTGCAAACTCTTCCTTCACATCACCAAATTGCTGCTTGAATGCATCTTTCTGTCTCTCTTGCCAATATTTTTTTCCTGCTCTCTGGCTTGTTGTGGGATAAAAGATCGCTAGGGGTAATTTTCTCTCTTAACTACCCCCAGCCCCACACTCTGCAACTAAATCTTGCAGTCTCTCTCTCTCTCTCTCTCTCTTTCTCTTCTGCTTTCTGCAACCACCTTTGGAGCTTATATTGTCCACTAGGGGTTTTTCCCACTGTCCTAACCAATCTCTGCTATACTTGCCATTACCAACTAACTCACTTTGTCTCTGCCTTTCTGTGGGTTTTATATGACAGGTCAGTCAGGGGTTATTCTGAGTCCAAATAACCCCAAGCCCAATGCTATGTAATAATGTTTCTCCCTTTCTTTTCTCCCTCACTGTTCTCTCTCATCTTCAGCAACCTGTGGAGGTAACGTCAGTGGTCCTTCTGGGGTAATTCTGTCTCCCAACTACCCCCAGCCCTACCCGCCTGGGAAAGAGTGCGACTGGAGAATCCGAGTCAACCCAGACTTTGTCATTGCCCTCATCTTCAAAAGGTAGATTACCTATTAATTGTATCTATTAAGGAAAGACTAAACTTTTACCTTCCCTTTTCCCAAGCATGCATGTTTATGAACCTTAAGCTACAATTGCAGCTGACTCAGTAAATGAAAATTGATGTTTTGGCCACTTTAAGGCAGATTAAGCATATACACATTATTTTATGTTTTCCCTTATGATAAAGGGGTGGTTCCTGCTCTATTTTCTTAAAGGGTAATGTTTAAGAGATGTTGACTTAGAAAAGCAACTTTGACAGTTTCCGATAACTTAGTGTTAATTAAGGTTTTATAAGTGTCACAATAATATGATATGTGTTCTGCATGAAACAAAAGCCATGTTGAATCGTGTCTAATTATGGTGCCTGAAAATGCTGATAAATTCTCGCAGTCACTAAGACATGTCTTATTGGCACATTCTGGTAAGTATTTAAGCTTTTTTTGCCGGAAAAATTATTTACAGATTATATTAGGATGTCACAACAGGAAAGATCAGCGACTGCAACTGTAATAGACACATCAGGACATACCGATGATCTCACTGATGATATGAATGTTTAAAGTGTTTGTCCAACTGTGTGAGAAAACATTAAACATTTTAATGTTAAAGATTTTAATGAATGTTTATAGAAGTTTATATTTAGTGTCGACTCCCTCTAACTGTGGCCATCGCAGAGTCAAAAAAAGTCATTCTGCAGTAAAAGTCACATCACTCATGAGACACCACATTGTTTTTGTAGTAAGATTGTCTCTTTAGAAATCCTAACCTTTTAACAGCCTAAGGCCCAGATTTACCAAATGGACCAAATTAACAGATATAAAAATTGTAAAAATCGACTAATGGGAGTGGGAATTCGGAACTAATGTATATACACTGCTCAAATTTAAGGATTACTTTTTAATCAGAGTATAGCAAAAAGTCAGTTAAACCTCAGGATATTGGACAGCCCCCAAAACAGGAATTATTTTATTTTTCTCTCCTCATCTTTTATGAGAGTTTTTCCACAATGTTTGCATCTGGCTAGGGCCAGTGTCACTACTGGTAGCATGAGGCGATAACTGGACTTCTCGAGGATAACACATCAGTACATGCCATTGCTGGAAGGTTTGCTGTGTCTCCAAGCACAGTCTCAAGAGCAGGGAGGAGATTCCAGAAGACAGGCAGTTACACTATGAGAGCTGAACAGGGTTGTAAAAGGTCCTTAACCCATCAGTAGGACAGGTATCTGTTCCTTTGTGTAACTACAAACAGTATAAGCACTATCAGAGAATTACAAAATAACCTCCAGCAGGACACTGGTGTGAATTTCTATGACCAAACAATCCAAAAAGACATCATGAGGATGGCTGAGGGCCCCACATTTTCTACTGGGCCTCCTGTTTTCCAGAAACTCAGTGATGCCCTGGTCCAGATCTGGCAGGAGAGCCCATGGATACTATGTGTCGACCCATTAGGAGCATGACCTGGTGATAGGCATGCATACAAGCGCAACTGGGGCCCATACAAACTACTGAGTACCATTTTGAGTTACTGCAGTGAAATTTCAGCAAAATGGACTAGCTTGCCACATCATTTCTTCACTCAGATTTTGGGGTGTCTTTGAATTAAGCACGTTGATGGTTGATCATTTTCATTTCCATAAAATGATGCAGCGTCTATTCATTTCTAACATATTACCTAGTCCATATCAGTTTACATATCTAGCATTTTTCCCATTGTCATCGAATGCGTCGTGTACAAAGATGTGTACGCATTAAAAGTGTACAAAGATGTATACAGATCATTTTTGACTAATCTGCATTCTACTACCAAGAGCATCCCCAATGAAGGGATGAATAATATGTTAACTAAAATAGTTAAAGATTAGGACTGTGCACATGTTTCTTTCTGGAAGAAGAATGGCATCAAATCAAAAAGAGGCAGCTGGTGGAGAATCAGTATGTTTTTGATATAGTCTTCTGTTACATATTATTGTTAACTCTGCTGATAACCTAATAATCTGTATAATCTATTATAAGCCAATCCACAAAATAAAGCTAAAACTGAAAATTTTAACTTTTGACATGTATGATTTTCAGATGAATACAGTTATTTACTGCCAAATCCTGACCCATACTTATATAATGAAGCATTTGTTAATGTTCCATTTCCATAAATTTGCACATAGCCTGTCATTGGATATTGTAAGATTCAGTCATTATATGTCTGAATTTAAATCCCAGTAATTGCTTCATTTTGACAGATGTTTCAGTGTGGTGTTTAAGAGACCTGATAACAACAAGGTAGAAGTCCAAAAAAGCTGTTCTGCTTGTTTCTCTGCTGAAAGGGAAAAAATTGCAGATATTTTTTTATCTTTGAAGAATCTTTGTGGAGAAATGGGACTAAAAGTCTGAAACGCTGCCCATCATTCACTATAAAAGCTAATTTGGCTGCCAATAGGTACTTGTAGGCCTCTTGAATTGGGAGTCTCCTCTTCCCTCACTCCAGTGTGTCACACTGAGTTCAGTTCAATTTAGCTAACAAAGCCAAAAAACAAGAACTGTTAAAATTTCAGGGCGAAGACTGCAAAGAGACAGATGTCAAGACAGATGCAACGTTTTGGCACCACGTTCATAGCTTTTTGCATCCAGTGCTGCCAATTACATGCTCATTCTGACATTTTCCCCCGGCATTCTGAATAAATTGAGGCTTTTAGCGCCAACTATCGATCATAATAACACATGCTTTTATTGTGTGTTAAATACAGTGCAATTTGCAATAAATTGCATATCTCAAACCTTAGCCATTTGTATAATTCCTACCTGCGTGCATGCTTTTCAGTCACAAATTTCACATAGCTATGATTGTTAATAAATCTGACCCTAAATCTTTTTAGTCTTTTGTGTTTCATCACTGTGACCTTTTAGATAATGTCCTACACATAGGACCAAGGTACTCTAAATTAACAGTATCTAATGATCTAATGTATATATCAGTGCAACATTGAATACATCATTATACAAAAATATATATATATTGAAAAGTACTGTGACTGCATGCAAAAAGAAATTAGAATGATCTTTTTCAGACAAACACACTAAACTTAATGCACTGAGATTACAGATACAATTCTTGCCTTGAAATTCCTGTGTGAATAAAAGGAATTTCTAACCATTTAATGTTTTGTTTTTTGGTAATAGGGCAGTGTTTATTTACATTTCGAGTTCTGCTTGTGCCTCAGTGGTAAATATTTTACAAGTCACAGTGGTTAGCGGCTTATGACTAAAGCAAAAGTGAAGACTTGAGCTTCAAATGTAGCAAAAGAGATAAAAGCAAAGCGGACTTTCTCCAGATTGCCAAAGGAGAAAAAATGACCCAATTTTTGCTTCATGTTTTTAAGCTTGAGAGATAATTCCCTTCTGTTGTAACAGTGAGGCAGTTTTATTTTACTTCTAATTAAGTTGTATTGATATTGGTTGTTTTCTGAATGTTGTGTATCATATTTTTCATGATTTGTTTAAATTTAATTTGTAACTGTTATTTCTAAGCTTAGCTTGAATAGACTATAAAATGACCCAGTTAGTAATGACTTCCTGATCAGCCTTTGAATTTAATCACAATGTGTTTCTCCAGTCAAGACAGACCTAGTTTTGTGTCATTATCTGAGCGTCCACATCCAAGTGACCTTTCTTTTGTAGCTGTTTTAAAAGGTATCAGCCTGAAATCTTATTTCATTTGTAAAATAACCTAAAATGATATGTTTTAAATCTACAGGCTATTTGGAGTAATTATAAAACAAAACACATTTGTATTCATTTCATTTCTATGTCATTACAATATATTTTGAAATGTGTAATTCATTTCTTAACAGTCTACTCTCTCAATTTTATGTCATTGTCCCTGATTTTTCATCCAGATCTTGATATACTCTAGTTTTACTATTGTGGTTTGTAGGGTAACAATGTTGTGCCGTTTCTTTTCGGTGAGATCTTTTATTTTAGTTTTGTCACACTTAGTTTCTTTAGCATTTAGAGCCACTTATATTACTAATGCAAAAGGTATTAGTAAAGACCATTTAAAGCTCCGTCAGTGCAAATGGGTTTGGGTGTAGTTAATCTCATTTTATACCAGACACAAAACAGGCCTTAAACTGAAACATTCATTGCACTCATTTTAACTTTGGTAACTTTTGCATACTACATTATTAATGTGTATTTTCAATAACTAATTTTGCAGTGGGAAACTTGACGCCTGTTTTAGCCTTCAAAAAAGTAGGAGAAATATGTCAAATAGTTTATCCGTGATTTTTTTTTCTTTTTGCTAAAGAAGTCAAATTTTTCAGTCTGACAAAACAAAAGTTTATATATGTTTTGTGAGACTTAAAAATCTAAAGATATCTCTATAGCTCACTATAGTGCTGAAAAATCAAAAAGAAAAGTACTTTTCTGCTGCTTTTGCAATATCGCTGCACTTAATTTCAAACAGTCAGTCTCTCTCCATCTCTTTCTCTTCATGTTTCATTGCTTTGACTGGACACACAAACTTACACAGACACACACTTCCAACCAACTGATTCAAAGTCTATGCATCTGTGAGAGAACGAGCTACTATGCACATACGCGTAGCCTTGTATTCAAGACTGCCTAAACCAAGACCAAGACAAGAACAAGACCAAGACAGACCAAGTCAAGACCAAGACAAAGTCGAGACGAGACCAAGACTGAGACTGAGACAGAGACAAAAAAGTCTTTAAACTGCAGCCAGATGCTGCTTCGTTTACGGGTGTCAGGCACATTTATGTGTTTTTGCGATGCACTCGCACAGCCCTCCTCACCGCTGTCTACTGTCTCACTCACTGAGAGGACAGACGCACACTCCACTTGACTGTCGCATCTCTCACCCTCTCTGTTTTCCACATAATGATATTATCCTATATCCTCGCATGTGATTGACCAAGACCAAAGTCCGTCGAGACCAAGACAAGACCAGGACCACCTAAAAGTGGTCTCGAGACATCCAACTCTACATACGCGTGCTTTGACTATAAATGTGACAGTACATGTTGTCCTCTTTCAAAATGCGACAACAGGATGACTAACCTAATGATAAGACTGCTGTTGCAACAGTTTCCTATTTTTCTAAATGTCTTAAGTTATTTATGTTTTTGGTCAAATATTTCTGTCTTCATTTTAACAGAGTGACAAATATCCAGAAAACATCAAACATGTCAAAAAGAAAGCAAGAAGATGAGTTAACGATTACAATGGAGATAGCTCAAACTGACAGCAATTAAATGGCACACATACCTAACTGAACGTACAGTTCTGTGTTAATTGTTGGACACTTTGAAAACTACCAACAAACTACCCAATAAGTTTTTTTTTTTAGGTCTAAGATTTTTTTTTTTTTTTTTTTATACCCAGTTTTAACATGGAGCCAAGTTACGACTTCCTGCACATCTATGAGGGTGAAGACTCTAATGGGCCTCTACTAGCAAGTCTCCAAGGCAACCAGGCCCCAGAGCGGATAGAGAGCAGTGGTAACAGTCTCTTCCTTGCATTCAGATCGGATGCCTCGCTGGGCATGTCTGGATTCGCCATCGAATATAGAGGTAATTAAACCAAAAACGTTTGGCTTGACATGTCCAGGTATACTTTACATTTGGCTACATTAAATAGATTTAAACAGCTTATGATTAATTCTGTTTGAAACTATCCCAAGTAGTTTCATTAATTATCAGCAATAGAAGAAATGTTGTGGTGATGGTAGAAGTACTGATTTTAGTAAAAGTGATACATATTAGTGGTACACAGGATGGTGTTAGTAGCAGTAGTGTGCAAGCAGCAGGAGCATAGTTTTGAGTGTAATAGTAGAAATAGTAAATACAACTCGTATCAATAACATTCACTTTCAAAATAGCACCTCAGTATAGGCCTAATGAGGGTGAAAAGAACAAGGCAAATCAATGTTGTGTTAGGTTTCTAGCAAATAAAATGTATTTTATGACTGTTTCTGCACACTGAAATGCAAAACAGTGAATGTAAAAAAAAAAATAATGTGCTTGTATCGGGTGCAATAATTAAAAAGTCGATGCAGGATTGTTTAGTGTGCAGACTGGATCATATTTTAATCTGCCTATTCTTATTAATCCCCTCATACAGGAGAAGTTTTTGTGGTTTGTTTTATTTTTTGTTTTTGTTTTTCAGCCGAACATGGTGCTCCTTGCCAGCCGATGAGTTGTTTACTTCAAGTGATTGTGACTTATCCTGGTTTTGCTTGACCAGGGGTGATTTAACGCTTATAGTCAATACAGCACTTAGTTGTTCAGCTGAGTAGAGACTAGATCTGCTCTGGCAAATTTTATAAAACCCTTTTTCTTCTTGATTCCCTGATCCTATTTATGTCTAGTTTTTAAAAAGACCATCACCTATTCTGTTGTTAGTCTCATCACACTACCTTACACTTCTGTACTTTTGTCATTATTCACTACCTTTCATCTGCCATCTTTCTAATTAAAATCCAGCCTTAATCATCTCTCTGTTTCACTTCTATCTTGCCCTCCACCCTTCTCTGTCTTCCTGCCCATTTCCTTTCTCAGGCATAATATCTCATTCTTATTGGCCGATCACAGAAAAGCAAACAAGCTGGTCCAGCTCCAAGTCATAAAGATCCAAGACACTGTTTGACCACTATTTGTCTTTTACTACTTTATCGCCATCTCATTCTTCTTCTTGTTTGCTCTTTTTGTTTTGTTTTGTTGGGGGTTATTTGCCCTTTTATATGGGAGTACATATTGTAATTTTCGAAATGCTGGACTATAAAGATTTATGAAATGTACAGCTCTGAAACTTTATTTACATTCTAATAGAAAATTGATTAATGTATTTCCCAGCAGTATCATAATTCTCATTGTTAAACTGCCTTTTCTGTACTGCAGGTTGTCAAAGGAGTTTAGTATATACTATATACTATGTACTGCAGGTTGTTGTATTGTTATAAGTTTGCAAAAAAAATCTAAGAAAGTAAATACGATTTTTATTTAGTAATAAAAACTATTAGGCTACTCTACTCATAGAGACACTTTCCCTCTCAACAGAAAAACCAAGGGAAGCCTGTTTTGATCCCGGTAATGTTATGAATGCCAGTCGGACAGGGTACGACTATAAATTGGGATCTCAGGTCTCCTACAGCTGTCACCATGGCTACACAATAGCAGGTGAAGATACCATCACCTGTGTCATGGGTCCAGATGGAAAGCCAGTGTGGAACAAGGCACTGCCATCATGTAAAGGTAGGAGTGACGCATCAGGAAACCTTGCTTTTCCACTCTCTCTCTCTCTATTTTTCCCCTGTTTATTTAAATAATGATGAACATGAACGTTATGAAGATTTTCTCTGTATTATCTGAATTTCATATGAATCTTGGTCATTGTTATAAACTATCTGGTAGCAACACTGTAGGTTGTATATCTTGCTTTAGCCATCGAGCCTCCTTCCTGAGGAATGATAGGTCCAGTCTTTCAAAATCATAGACTTTTGTTGGACAACTCCACCATATATATTTGGCAATTCACTCCATTGTTTTGTAATGTTTGAATCATGCTTTTTATAAGGATTGGACAATACCCCCCCTCTCATATTATTCAGTGCTAACTAGCTTCCCTGGAATCCCATGTTTGTTTCTCTCAAGCAGGTCACAGTTTTGTTGGGGTGGTCCAAAACATATTTTAACTGCCTCTCCAGAGAAGCTTTTGTTCTGTGGAGGACTGGACTTTAACACCACTGTTTTGGATTGGATTGCAGCTTGTGATTGTAGTACTTATTGTACTCTGAAGGTCTTCTGAGCTTAAGGGGAAGGAAGCTAGTTTGTGCCACTATTCTGAGCTCACCAATAACAGAACTGAATAAGGCTTGCAGTCTGAAACCTTGTTAAAGACGGTGGAATGAAAGTCTGTCCTTGGGACAAGGGACACTGGAGAGGCAGCTGATTATATTGCTTCATTATTAATTTACAGGATCAAGCACATTAAAAAAAAACCCAATCCCCCACTTCCCATTCCCAGATCTGGATTTAAGTGTAGTTGTAGTCTTTACTGGAAATACAAGTCAGAGCTGCAACTAATATGAGACTTCCTGGTCAAAAAAAAGACTTGTATCTGTGCGTGTGTGTGTGTGTTATCAAAGCAGTCAGGGATTGGGGACTGAGCTGTCTGCTCGATTGACAGCTCAGAGAAGCAATGAAATGACACCTGCCAGAGTGCCATTCAGGGTGTATACGGGTTTGTGTATGTGAGAGAGGAATATCTGACTAATGCCATGTGGGTAAAAAATTCAGATAAGCCACAGAGCAAGGAGGTAAGAATTAAAAATGGTTATGTGCACATAGACAAAAAGCACATATTCCTACTTTGAAAAGTCTCCCGTGAAAGCTCTGTTTAATAATGTCTGGGAGACAGTCACGGGCATTCAGGGGTGTGAAAGAATAAGAATGGGATAATTGCACCCATAGTAGGTATTTGAGAAAAGCGGGGAAAAAAGAGCAAGAATAAGAGGTTATCAAGTCATTTTATTTCATCCTCTCCTTCATCAACTTTATTTCAAGGTAATTCTGCCACTTAGCAGATTTAGATGTGACCAACCCCAACCTTTTGCCCAGGTATTGTTACACAGGATAATGTTTTACTATACAGTAAGACCATAATTTAATCAATAAAAATAGATATAATAAAACAAAACAAAAAATAAAATAGTCTATCTGGTAACTAAGTTACTTATACACACACACACGCAGACACACAAAGTGTGCAACATATACACATGTGTATATACACATATACATATACACATGTATATACATTGATACACATATACATGTGTATATGTTGCTTTTACTTTTACTTTTTAACTTTATTTTTGTTAACACTATTTCTGTGATATCAGGCCTGCTCTCTGGATGAGAGTTTCCTAAATTCAAGACAGTTTAGTTCCTGCCCTTTCAGTGATCCCAATAAATGGTTAGATCTCCTGAGATTGTCATTACCTACATTATAAACAATTCATATAGTCAAAGCAGAACAATTTGACTAAATCCCACTCTGCAGTCTTTCGCCTTTGCTCCCTCAGCTCTGATTGCACATTGAATTTTCTCACTGCATAGTTAGGGAAGTTGCTCTGTCTCTCTGTCTGTCTCTCTATCTTTGGGCAGCTCCTGGGGCTTTTAGACCAAACTCATTAGACAGGGTGAGACCTCTTTAAATAATACATCTCCACTTACACTCCCTCCGTCTCCTTTTTTCTCCTTTTCATCCCCCTCACTCATCTCCCTTCTACTCCTTTCCTTTGCTTTTTTCTCTGTAACTACTTCTCTCTCTCCCCTGTATCTCTCTTCAAGATTTTTTCATCCTCTGTCTTTCTTATTTTACTTTCCTCCTACCTCCTCTGTCTGTGTCTGATTTGCTCTGTATGTTTCTCTCACAATTTCTCTCTAGCTCTCTTGCCCCTTCTTGCCTTCTCTCTCTCTCTTTCTTTCTCACACACACACACACGCACGCACGCACGCACACACTCTTAGACACGCATACAAACACCTCCCATCTCAAACCGCTCTTTTATTGGTTTCCATGGTAACTAAGAGCTGGTGCGAGAAAGAAGGAATTCTCCGTGACTGTTGATAGGGTTGTGTGTAAGACCACATGTGTGTATGTGTGTTTATGTGAGAGAAGAGACACAGAGGTAAAGTGAGAGAGTGACATAGCTATAATAGAGTGCCGCCTAGAGGCAGTTTCCTTACACACGCGCAGCATAAACGAACACATGGGCACACACATACCCCAAAAAATCGTACCACTCGTGCATATAGAGTGGCAGAAAAAGTCAGAGAACCCTGCAGAATTATGTATAAGAAGCACTGGTCATAAAGGAGACAAACAAAGTCCATACTAAATACATTATTAAATGTTGACATTCAGGTAAGAAATAGTCATTCAAATGACATCAACAAAAGGTATTTAGATTCAAGGTAGAAAAGCTGGAATTTACATTACTCATCAGCAGATGAAAGTTATATTTTTGTGCTCCAAAAATATATTACCAAATATCAGAACTTTTCAGTGACAACTTTTCTTGACTATAAGCCAAGGTTGAATTCTTTAGAAAAAAATATGCAGAACTCTCTACAGTGTAAAAACAGCACTGCATGCCATTATGTAAACTTGTAAAAGAATCACTGAGGGGAAATGCTTTATCAAAATAAGTTACGGGATAGTGTGAGGGTGACTGTCCACCAGTGGAAGCTCAGTTAAAGCTTAGAAAATCTAAGAACTAAGTCTTCTACTGAATTATTTTAATGAAAGGATATTTGCTATTGAAGTGACCCAGTCAGAGTCCAGATCTAAATCGAATAGAAATGCATCATAACCTCTTAGAGCCATTCACACCCAGCAGGTTATAAATATGGCTTTTATGAAGCACTTCTGGGAGAAAGAAGGATCCGAAATTCCTTCTGAACTTTTTCCAACTGCTATCTCTAAACACAGTTAATGTGTTGTGTTCTGCAGAAGAAGGAAGAAGGACAATTAAAAGCCTTACAGAGAGCTAATAGGTTATAATCCTTCCTGTTCCTGGTGAGCTTTTAATTTGAAACATCTGTAGGAAATATTGAGTTTATGGTCAGTGTCAATACTTAAAGAACTAAATATTACCTAATATATTGTAGACAAGAGCTGACTGGAATGAAAAGGCGAATGAAAGCAGCATATCTCTTGACAAGTATGAAAAGACTAAAGTTGTTATACTGGTGGAATGAGTGCTGTAGCATGGTACATTATACCGAATTTGCCAAGTGAGTACCGGTAATTTCACGCTTTCTCTGTGGATTCTGCCCATGTTAATTCAAGCTCGCATTTGCTGCCAGTGCTGCTGGTGTTCAGGGCACATGCTTGTTGACTTGATCTAGACAGAGAATATATTGCGAGTTGCAGGTATAAGTCTAAAAGGACTTTTCATATTGGCTTTTTGGATCTTAGTATGTTTTTTATGTCTGCAACTTCAAGGTGAAAATGATAAATCTGGATCCGAGGTAGTACAGGGAATACAGAGAAAGTCTTATATTGTGTTAATCATTCCGTTTCTATAAAAAGGGTTATAGACATACATATATTTTACTACTTTCATTTTACTACTACTTTCTATGAGAAAAAATGTCATTAGATAAAGACATTTGAAATGTGCAAGACATGCAAAGCAAATGGCATAACCATTTTTTCCTGAAGTTTCCACGGATTTCATTCTCATTGTGCTTCATGGTATAAATAATGGATTCTGTTGTGTATATGTTGTGTTCAAGAATTGTGGTTATTACGCTGTTGACAAATGAATCCTTTTCTTGAAATGTTGAAGTGACAGCAGCGGCTGTGTTTATGGTTCCAAAAAACACTTACTGGATGAACTGCAACCCAACTTTAAAAGTTTAGGACATTTCAAAACTCTTTCCTGTACTCCTGCTGCCACCATGAGCCCTGCTGTGCCTGTATATGTGTGTGTTTGTGTGTCTTTATATTTGTATGAGAGAAAAGGGAAAATGAGACGCAGAAAGTACTACAAGAGTGTTGTGTGTGTGTGTGTGTGTCGATGATCAAAGCTCATAGATGTGTGAGAGAAAGAGAGTGACTTGCATAGCATCTTTTGCATTTATTTGTGTGTGTGTGTGTGTGAGAGAGAGACAGAGGGTGTGAATGATCAAAGTGCATGTGTGTGTGTGAAGGCTTTTGATAAGGCTGACACCTGAGCCTAGAGCAGCACCACTGGGAGATTGTGGGTAGATCAAGACAAGACCTCTAGACCTGAGGGGTTGAATGCTACAGCACAACAAAAATCAATCCAGAAAGTATCAATCAATAGAAGAAAGAAAGAGCATGATTACTATGATGCTTTAGGAAACAAGAAGAAAGTAGAGAGGGATATGAGTGGGGAGGAGGTGGAGGATGAGTAGGTGGGAGTACAGCAACTGTCTAGCAAAGAAGTAGAAACCAAGTTTTGTTGTATTTATATTCTTAGGATGTAAATCAGTTGTACCGAGTGAGTCTTAATGTCCACACATGGTCTCAAAAACTTTGACATATGTTACAGATAAGTCCTCGAGGGCTCAAGGCTGTGCTACTGAGAAATCGGAAAGTGCTTCAGGGCTCTCTGGTGGAATTTTTGAGCCCTTTATACACAGTTTTCGCAAGACTGAAATGCTGAAATCTTTGCTTGAGGGAATTATCCTCAAGGGGCTGTTGAAGTGGATGTTCAAAATCATCCAAAAGGGGAAAGAAAAATAACATTAGAGGGGCTACCAACTAACAACGTTTAGGCTAACATGATACTGTGTTTTAAATTACTATCAGACAGTTTTATGAAACCACATATGAACCCACACCCTTAGTGTCACTTCTTAGTTTCACAGATGGACCTCTAACCCAGGCAGTATATTAATTCACAGAGTGCTGGCCCAGTTCTCAGGCTGTCCTTATAACCTTTGCACTCCCATGCTCTCACATTTTCAACAAGCACGGAGGTGACGATAATTATAGTCCACTAGGGATCACAGCTGATATTGTGGGTGCACATTGGGACTAAGCCAAAGTGATACACACCATAGCAAGACAAGAAGAGCAGAGGCCGGACAAGGTGAGAAGGGAAGGGATAAGACTTACATGGTGAGTGTGTGCATGTGCTGGGGAAGGTGACACTGACAGATTTGCTAGTTGCTACTGTTTTTTTGTGCACACACATGCACGCACACATTCAGAGTCACTTACACAAATGTCAATGACCTCTGCTGACCTAACCTGCAATATAAATGTCTGCACACCCACATGCTGTTCTCGCAAAAGGTTTGCAGCTCCCTTGGGGGTGCAAAAAGATGGAACAAGCCACTGTTAGGTGTGTTTCTTGTGGGTCATGCATTGGTGGTATGGATTAATAGGCTATTTTTGAAACTGCACTACACTAATACAGGAGATCCCACACTGTGCTCTTGCACAGTACCACATAAATTCAGCCACTAAAGTTTTTATCCCGCTGTGTTGTTGTCAAGAGGAACTAACTACTTTGAAGAGGGTGCACCAGAACTTTGGTCCCACTTATGAAAGAACATGTGGCTCTTTGTTATAGCTCTCTCCTGAATTGTTTTTAATGTGATATATAGCCACCAAGTGTTGCTGCTGCATCACACTTACTGCTTCATAGTGCCATGGGATGTGTTGTTTATGGGTAAATGCGTGGGGCTTTTTTTCCCAAAGAATCCACAGTGTCGTTGATTGTTTTTTACTCCGTTAAGTGGAGACATCACTTTTTAAAAATATATATATTTTACCAATTTCGCACATTTAATGATGAGATGAAAAACGACATTTCCTATATAGTCTGCTCTGTGAGTATCATACGTACACACTCTCATACACAAATGCACATGCCCAGATAGATATCAGAATACTTTCACATTATATAACAAAGCCTTGGAGCCACAAGGGCCCAAGTGATATTTGGGGACAACACAAGTTTTCTGCTAAACTAAACAACTTTGGAGCCAATTGCAATCAGTTGGATTAAAAAAAGAAGAAGAAGAAGAAAAGAAAAAACACACAAGAATAACAGATTAGAGTAATGATATGCTTGCCAGCTTCTTTTGCAATGGGCAGTGCTCCCAGGAACTGGGAAAAAAATGAAAACGAGACATGGCTAAAATCTGAACGCTTCATTGCAACATTATGTCTCTAAATAACTGAAGCAGCAAAGCGGATGAAACTGTTTGGCCACTAATGCCAAATGTTCCTTGAAATGTTGTTACCTTAGTTGTAGAGTAGCAGTGGAGCAGAAGAGGACGCTTTTATTGTCACGTGTATCACACTATAGTGATATTTTTTTCCCCTGCATATCCCAGCTTGTTAAGAGCCTCAGATTAAAGTCCAGGGTCAGCTATGATATGTTGCCCCTGGAGCAGATAGGCCTAAGGGCTTTTCTCACAGGCTCAGTGTAGGAGTTTGGAAACCCTGACCTTCTAATCAGTAACCTAGAGCGTTAACTGCAAAGTTACACTAACGCATTCATGTTTTTTATCTCATTTTTCTTTGTATCTTACAAACGAATTGAAATGGAACAATGAGGCTACACTGACCCTTAATGTTAAGGATATATAAGGGCATTGGTTTCTGCAAGTTAGGGTACATTTTTTTAAAATTTTGATATTTAGTTTTTTCAGGTAATTGTTACTGAGAGTCAACGTGTGCTTTTTCGATATGTTACTGATCGCGCTCGCACAGTGTCACTCCTGGAGACTGCCCAGAACAAACAGACTTTGATCTGTTGACCACTGAGCAGTTTCACAGGAGCAGCTGGGTGTTGAGGGCTTTGCTCAGTGATAGTAATGAGGGCGAGGTGAGCGTTTCCTTTTCACTTTATCCACGTGATTTTTTTCTGCCACTCTGGAGATTGAAAGAAAAGTACACTTGATAAAAAAAATAAATAAAAGAGAAACAAAATATAGACATTCCTGCACTTGGATGCGAGTATAAACCTTCTTAACCTTTAAATGGCTAGCAACATTTAAACTTTGTGCACATTTTACGCATAAAAAATATGACAAGCACAACAATATGTCACTGAACAAACTCACTGTTCTGTACTCTAAATGATGGCTACGTTTATCTTTTGTCTATATTTATTTATATTATATAAGGTCATGAGAGAGCTCCAGTGTACACCGTGTGAGAATTTTATCCATTAAGCAGATTTCCAGTCTGTTATGGAACCAACACTTGCAGACAAGCAAACATCCTCTAATGAATGGACAGTTTCCAGTTAACAGTATTTAAATGTGCTGTTAACTAATGAACCATCCTGAAATATGATTCTGTGAGCCAAGTAATGGCATAGCTCCACTGTAAGTCTTACCTAGCAGAAGCTGAATGTACTGAGGCGGTAGTTTATTTCATAGTGACTAGGACTGCCTTTTATATACATTTTGGAAGAGTGATTACTCTCAGGACAATAAGATTCAAAAACATTTATCACACTTAGAATTGATAAATATTATGTAGTTCTGCATTACTCGTACATTTACATGTTTGATCTAGCGTCATTGTAGAGGTTCTAGGAGTCTTAATCAAGGTTGATTAAGACTCGTGCTAAAATCATTTTACAAAGTAGCAGGTGGAGCTTATGCAGAAATATTATGGAGAGTATCGCAAACACATTTGATTGGATATATAGTTAATACCAAATGTTAGCAGACTGCTGTGTGCCTGAAGGGCTCAACTTCATTAATGCAAGTGAGCAAGGGGTTACTGCTGTACTGATAAAATGCTCTGTGAGACAGGATTTCAGACCTGAATCATCGCTGTGAATATGACCAACACCGTATCATATTACATACCAATGCCAAGTCCTGCATACTAAGTTGCATCTGTCTTTTTAACATCAAATTAATTAATATTGGGGACAGCATGTTGGTGTAGTACTTAGCACTGTCACCTTACAGCAAAAAGGCTCCTGGTTTAAACCTCTCAGTCGGATCGGCATTCTGTGTCGAGTTTGCAAGTTCTTATGTGCCTCCAGCTCTTTGCATGTTAGTATAGCTGGTGACTCTAAATTGGCTGTAGGTCGTTGTTTGTTTCTCTGTGTTGACCTTGTGATTGATTGGTGACCTGTTTGGGCTAAACAACAGGTTGGATGAATATTTAGTATTGGTTTGGTATTGTACGTCCTTTCGGTATCTACTTTTCTTTAATAATACGGTTTTTATATGTCCAAGGATTGCAGCTAACGTGCACAATTTTAATTGTGCAGTAGTATCTCCACAATTTGCAACAATCAAAATTTGTGTGCATCAGTGTGAGTTCATTTAATTTAGAATACCCTGGTTTGGTGTACTTTGGTATTCATATTGTCAAATACTGTGTTTATTTACTACTTTATAAAACATGTGGCTATTGTGCTGTAGTTGTAAAATATCTAAATAACATTCTAAAATCTTTTAAATGAAACGCTTCTAATAATCACCTTCTGTGTACAGCGCCATGCGGAGGACAGTATGGTGGATCTGAAGGGGTTGTTTTGTCTCCAAACTATCCTTTAAACTACACGACAAAACAGACTTGCTCCTATTACATCACAGTGTCGCCTCAGTTCGGTAAGTGCATAAATACAAGACTGCTTACAGTCAGTCTTGTAATCAAAGCACAGAAGACTTTGTACAAATCTTTAAATAATCATTTGTCCAAATTTATTTTTATTTGTCTTTTTTCTGTCCAGTGGTGTTTGGTCAGTTTGCGGTCTTCCAAACAGCAATGAATGACTCAGTGGAACTGTTTGATGGACCCAATGACAACGCCCGATTGCTCAGCTCCCTGGCTGGTTCACATTCAGGTGAGTCTGTTGATCAACTCTAGTGCCAGAAACAGCCAGACACAGCCTGAGGAATGCAGTTTTTATATTTTATTTTTTAATATTATATTGCAATCAAAGAAACTGTTGTTTTATTGTTTTTTCACTTATACATGCATGATATTATACTTTTGAAAAGCTGCCCCACCTACAATATTCCCTTTTTCTTTTTTTCTTTTTTTTGCACTGTTGAGCTGTTTTCGAAAGAGGAAAATAATGAAATCTTCTGTAAGAAAGCAGCTCTGGGGGGCTGTAGAACACAGCACCAGTGGTCGTTATCACAATTTATTTGACAGTGATGTATTTGGTGAAAATCCATTACGGGTTATCTTTACAAGAGGAAATCAGCAGTGGAAAGCGTCTCACTGGGGCCATACAACATACAGTAGCACTGATACTCCTTAACAGAATCCTCCATGGGTTTTCTTATCTTCCAACTTTGAGTCACCCCAGCTTGTCAACGTTTTGAGTCTTTACACAGTAATACAGATGGATGGAAATAGAAAGATATGACTAATTTGATCTAGATGAAAGGATATTAATAATAATTTGTTAAATAAATAAAAAAATATATAATGATTATCATCGTTGCTGGTAAAATGCAAAGGCATCGCCTCAGAGTTTAACTTTTGTGTGAATTTCGTGTGTTATGGCCTGGAGGCACGCTGCAGGGGAATCCCCTTAGAAGTGACGTTTAGTTCCTTTATGTCAAAATCATAACTTTCAGAATATTTTCTTTCTTGTGTTTATTCTTTTTTTTATCCCGCTTTTGCTACCTTCTTTGGCTTGTAGAATTATAAAGGAAGAAAATGACAGTGTTTAGTAAACAATGTAACTACAACTACGAGTAAAATTCTTTATAATGCTGGAGCGGTTTAGAGTTTGATAAAAAGACAACCGAGCTTACATTTTTGCTTTTTTGTGCTCGTAGATCAGTGAGACTTATTTTTGTTGACTGGATGTAGCTGCCTTTTTTCTGAAAAATACAACCCGTCTAATTTAATTGGTAATGGTATATATAGAATGAATGACTCATACCTTGAAGTTCATTTGGGTTTTTTGCGTTCAGGTTTTTTTTTTTTTTTTGGGCTGAAAACGAATGAAACATACCACGCTTTACAAAATAATGTTATCCGCATCATTACCCATTACTCACGCACGCATTCACATGTGCACACACGCACACACACACGCATACACAAGAAAAAAGGGGGCAAACAGCTTTGTAGCACATTGTTCCACCTAACTGACTGATTATCCTGACTCACAAACATATTAACTCACATACACGCATACCAGACTTACACATACACACACACATCCTGATCCCCGTGCTGCTAATGATGGTTCTAAATGTCAGCCACACCAGGCCATGTTTTACCCATTTATCACTGTTACTTCATTTGCCTGCGTATGTGTGTGCATATAAATCTCTGTTTGTGTATGCCTGCTGAGATGGTGTGTGCACGTGTGTGCGTCTTTGTTTTGCATTTTAATTCTTGTGAGGCACATATTTTACCAAAAGGCGAAAAAGAATGAAAAACCCTGCTTATTGCTGAGTTATGAATGGAAGCTGGTGCTCTTAAATATATAGGCACTTAACATATACTTAAATGCACAGTGAATGTTTGTGGAACTGAGAGTCTGTATCTTTGTAGCACATGTAGGTTTAAAAAGGATCTGTATGTTGTTGCTGTTGTCTTCTGCTTTTAAAGCTTCTACAAAAAAAAGTTTTAGGATTAAAATTCATTTTGAAATCATTGTGATATATGTATTTTGTTTTGTCTTTTTCTCAGGAGAGACACTGCCATTGGCAACTTCCAATCAGATCATGCTCCGGTTCAATGCTAAAAGTGGCCAGTCAGCTAGAGGCTTTCACTTTGTCTACCAAGGTAATTCTCACTGTGTTTGACATGTGTTCACAATAACATATGTTCAAGTCAAGATCAACTTCAAAGTCTCTCTGCTCATATTTTTATTTCCCGTCTTTCCTCATCTTGAATTATTTAATTACTGTCATTATTGTAGCTGTGCCTCGGACCAGTGACAGCCAGTGCAGTTCAGTACCTGAGCCTCGGTATGGCAGGCGGATTGGTTCAGAGTTCTCAGTGGGCTCTGTGGTTCGGTTTGAGTGCAATCCAGGATATCTATTAAAGGGATCCAATGCGATTCGGTGCCAGGCGGTACCAGGTGCCCTCGCACAGTGGAACACAACAACACCAACTTGTATAGGTAAGACTAAAAATCGTCTTATGCATCAATAAAGTCCCCAGTTGTCTATAATTTTGGATATCTGTGCATATAAGGACCCCAAAGGCCACACGTAGTTTGACTTTAACCATCAGACAGACTGACAGCAAAAAAATATCTCTTTCAAATCAATGATCCAGTTTGATCTTCCAGTTAGAATGATATCACATTTGAACACAACAAAAGAGATAACAATAGATAACCAAAGGGAGATATGGCTGTTTTCCCTGGCATGACTGTAAACATTGCCAACTGTCATTTTGAGAGCCAGGGTGAGAGTCATCAGTATGGCTGCTTGATATCACCCACAAGCAGGACCTTAGATCCCTGAACAGGTCTGTGCAGACTTGAGTATTATTAAGTATTAATGCAAAATCTGGATAAGTGAAAAACTGAAGGACTACCTGGAAAAAAAACCCATAAAAAATTAATAAAACAACTTAACAGCTGTCCTCTGAAACAAATAACAGCATTAAGCCTAAGCTCTTCACCATCAATGTCATACTCGTTGGCATGCAGTGCATTCTGGGATACTTCACTGATGACATTTAAAATCCCCAGAGAGCACTGATGAAAACGCAGATGAAAAAAGGCCTTGAGTAATTAGTCCTTTCTGTGAAGCATCTTGTACTAGTTAATGAGAGTAATGATTGAAGTTTAATTCTAAAACTAAATGCATCCGTGTGAACTCTAGCTTCCTGTTGAGAGCTGTGTTTTTTGTAAAAAGCCTCAACTTTCACCTTAGTTTATGCCATAAAAGGTGTTTTATAACAACAGCGAGCCAGACAGGAAAAATAGGAAAATATTTTTCCTGTCTGGCTCGCTGTTGTTATAATTTGAAGACCATACTGTGTGTTTTTAGGAACGAAGAGCCATATTCCAATATCCTGCCCCATCTGTTGGCATTTAGTTATAATGTTTTGCCAAAAAATGTGGATTTTATGTCTTCATTCTAGTTCCCTGCAGTGGTAATTTGACTGAACGTCGCGGGACAATACTGTCTCCTGGCTATCCTGAACCCTACCCAAATACTCTCAATTGTCTGTGGAGGATTCATGTCAGTGAAGGGGCTGGGATTCAGGTACAGATATATATATATATATATACACTTAAATATAAATGCATAGTCTACTGGATATACACTAATTATGGAGGAAGCTGTTGGCTGTTGTGTTCATTTATTATCATTGTTGGCTATTTAGATCCAAGTAATGACATTTGCTACTGAGCACAACTGGGACTCTCTGGAGATCTACGATGGAGGAGACATGACAGCTCCCAAATTAGGGTCATTTTCTGGTAAGACAGCATGCTCACACATGCACCTAAATGCATTAAGTTATGCACAGACACACATGCAAACAATATCCTATGATGGATGAGAGATGACAGCTCCTAAACTATGGATACACACACACACAAACACACAAGATCTATGATGAATTAGATATGGCAGCTCTTAAACTATAGATACACACACATATGGCATACACTGGAGAGCTGTGATGGATGAGTTGTAATACCAAAAATATGATATATATCTTAAATAAAGAATAAATCTTTTTAAGACACAGAATTCTTCCAATTCTAAGCAGTCAGTAAGAAGAGTGTCACCATGAGACTGAAGGTGGAGGAAAAAGAAAATGAAAAAGGGATAGAAAGAAGACAGGCAGGGATAAAGAATGATCTAACCTTTTATGATTTCCCTGCAGAGTTTCCCCTGTGACCTGCCCCAAGCACATACCTGTCACACAGCTATCACACATAAAACATGCTGCCCATAGGGCAACGCACACACCCACCCACACATAACTGACTGCGCCCTTCTAAGGAAGGCACACCGGGGATCTACCCACTATAACCACAGTGATCTGGTGTTGACCACTGAGCAGCTTCACTGGGGCAGATAAGGGCCGCTTCACATAAGGACACTAAAATGCTAGCTGTCCATGGAGGGTGAGGGGTTGTTCACCTTCTCTACACATAATTTCCCAGATGGTCCTGGGATTTAAATAAGACATACAGTCTAAGTCTTGCTGAAAAAGCAGCACCATTACGTAGAAAGGGATTCCTTCCTGTATATCTAATATTATGTTCCTCAAACTTTAATGCTTTCTCTAATCATTCACTGGGTCTCTGATATCTTTATGTTTTGTGTTTTTTCAGGAACAACAGCTCCTGCCCTCCTCAACTCAACATCCAATCAGCTCCTTCTTCACTTTCAAAGTGACATCAGTGTGGTGGCAGCAGGCTTTCACCTAGAATACAAAAGTAAGTGAACACTGTTAATATTCATACTAGGATAGCATGAAGCAATGCTAGATTCATTGGGTGGAAAAGAACATACTCGTTGATGCACAAGAACCAAGAATTTAATCGATTTTGGGTCTCTTCTTTCAAGAATCTACAAATGCACACAGACAACAATACAGCCAGAACTTTAACATTAAATAGCAAGAGTCAGTGACCTGAACTGGTACTGCCTGAGAGCATACACACATACTGAGACCCACACTGGAGCACACACGCAGAATGCTCACCTGGAGGGACATAACAGAATCACGTAGACTTAGACACACACTCACTTGCGTGCACACACACACACACACACACACACACACACAAATATGTAGATGGACAAAGGTATAGACACAGATATTAACATCATGCTTTTACACACCCGTCAGAGCATGGTTGTGCTTTTTAGTCCTTTGTAGTTGTTTTAACTTAGAATCACTTCTAGATCAATGAACATGTCCCCTTTTGTAAATATGCATGGGGGTTTCAGTGTTTGTGTGAATACGTGCATTTCTCTGTGTGTGTAGAGAGTGCACATATTTGAGCCTCCGTTGTCTGTATTTTGCTACGCTCTGAATTCCTTGTGATGGCATGTTGATGCACACAAACTAGCAAGATTGGTCACTTTTACGGGTGCTATATTGCTTTGGTGTGTACACATACACACATCTTGCCTGGTGTGGTAGACCCCAGCCTCTATGAATCTTGTGCTCAGAGCTTGTTCCTGTGCTGCCATGATTAGTGCCTCTGTGCTGTCTTTCAGTCCAGCTTTGTCCAGCCACTGGTAGGATTTCTGGATGTCAGCCACTTCCTCTCTCTGCTGGTGGTACATACCGTGCAGGTGCCTGTCCTTCCATGATGGTTCCTCCTCTTTCTTGAATTACTGCTGTCTGAAGAATTCACTGAGCACGCAGTCGGTTGGAGCCATCCTCCTGATGTATTCATGGATGTTGGCTGTCTCATTCTGGACTGTGATGCTGACACTCACCAGTCCCCGGCCTCCTTCCTTCCGCTTAGCATATAGCCTCAGGGTGCTGAACTCGGGGTGAAACCCTCCATGCACGGTCAGGAGCTTCCTGGTCTTGATGTCAGTGGCTTCTATTGCCTCCTTTGGCCAGCTTATTATCCCAGCAGGGTACCTGATCACCAGCAGGGCGTAGGTGTTGATAGCCTGGATCTTGTTCTTACCATTCAGCTGACTCCTCAGGACTTGCCTGACCCCCTGCAGCTACTTGGTGGTTGCAGCTTTCCTAGCAGCCTCTTCATGGTTCCAATTTGCCTGTGGGATCCCCAGGTACTTGTAACTGTCCTCTATGTCTGCAATGTTGCCTTCTGGTAGCTCGGCCGCTATGATGCCTGACAGGAGCGTCCATGTGGTACTAAGGCAGGTTATTGGCTGGTAGTTGGATGGGACCGGTCCCTTCGGGGGTCCTTGAGGATCAGGAGTGTCTGGCCTTCAGTTAGCCATTCCGGGTGTCTCTCATCGACTAGCAGCTGGTTCATCTGTGCTGCCAGGCGCTCATGGAGTGCAGTCAGCTTCTTCAGCCCGTAGGTGTGAACCATGTCAGGGCCTGGTGCTGTCCAATTCTTCATACTGGAGACCCTTTCTTGAATGTCTGCCACTGTGATGGTTACTGGACCCTGTTTAGGGAGGTTGCTGTGGTCTGCTTTTAGATCCACTAGCCACTGAGCATTGCTGTTACGGGTTGCGTCCTTCTCCCATCAGGGAGAAGTATTGCTCCGTCTCCAGCCTTGGTGATGCTGTTCTCATATTGTTCCCCTGCCACTGAGAGTACACCTTGGCTGATTCTGTGGAGAACAGCTGGTTCATTCTCCTGCCTTCTATCTCTCTGGTGTACATCTTCAAGCAGCTGGCCAAGGCTGTGAGTCTTTGCTTAGCAATTTCCAAGGCCTCAGGTATGCACCTTAATCTCTGCATGTTTTCAACTTGGCTGTTAATAATGGATACACAGAGATTGTTGAGGCGTGGCTCAGGGGAGGGTAGAGAAGGAAAAGGGAGGAGTCAGATGATAAATGATAGGTAAGGTTAGAGTGAAAAGATAAGGGAAAAAAGTGGACACAAATCTTCAGTGTTGTCTATATTCTTATGACCCTGTGTCCTTGTAGCATTTCTGTCTTCTCAAATAATGTTTTCAAATATATGCCAAATACCAACACAGGACATGATATTTAATTTTGTTTACTGGAAAGAAATCTTTTTGTTCTTTTCATGGAAGCCAGTTCCTTCCCAGAGCACCTTAAAAAAATATCTTGCAGGTTTCACACTAGAGTTTTACTTATCTTAAAATGATTGTCAGCTCTTCATTATGTAGCAGACGTTTGCCTTCCAGAGAGGTTCTGTACAGGAGACCTCAACACAAAGTAGGCTTTTAACTTTTTTTATTAAACAGAAAGCTTTCCAGAGATGAGTCAACTTACCTGTTCAAAAGGTGATCAGAATAGATGCATCAAAATTATTATTTGACCACAGTTGATACTTCAATTTGATCCTTCTTTTAAACACTATTTAAAAAAAAAACTTGCAAGACATTAAAAGAATAAACTCTTACTGATGATTTCAACTTTATGATCTTCAAATTCACAATCAAAACTCAAATGATAGAACTATTTCTGGAACAATATCTCTTATTCACCCATCTTTCACTGCGCCGTCTTCTGATTTCCCAAGTGGCAATCTCAGTAACAGAAACTTAGTTTTATCAGTAGTTCCAAAAACAAACCACGACTATTTGATCAGTCTGTTACATATTGCTAATTAGCAGGTGTCTTTTTGATGCAGCCATACATTAATTGGATGTATCTGGATGGCTAAAGTTGCTGACATCTCTACCCTTTTGTCCAAATATGATCACCTCTGTGTGTGTACAACATGATGACAGCCATAGCACCACAATCAACACCTCACAACCAGACTTCACAAACACTCTTATGGAAGCTATATTTTGCATATTTTCCATGTATTTACTCTAGGTTTTCTATAGGAAGAAAAATATCAAACATTCACGGGTAAAAAAATTTCAGCGTGGGAGCGTGTATAAGTGGGCAGAAAACGTCTCCTGAAGACGTGAATTTTGTAATTACATTTTCATAATTTTAGGCAGACTAGAGGGTGTTTCATCTGAAGGGCAGAAAGAGGGATCTTTTTCCCTTGCCTGTCCTCACATAAACTGGAACAAAAGTATTGTAAATCCAGTCAGTTAGACTTAAATGCTGACACTGTCTAGTCTTAGTCTAGTGGCCCTAGTGGAGTGGTTTGTGGTGCTGTCAGCATTTCACAGGGCATTACTGCTCCCTCATTCCCGGGGAAAAACAGTGCGCTCGCACACAGAGAGAGAAAGATGGTCAGCCAAATGGAATACTTTCATTGATCAGTTGTCATGACAGCCCGCTGATTCTCTGCATAATAATACACTGTGTGTGTATGCGTGTGTGTAGAGTCTCCCGGAGCTTTTTCACTTTTGGTCCATCTAAAAAAAAAAAAAGAAGTACCCTTCAGTCCTTCTTCAAGCACTTTCAGCACAAGTCGCTCATGCGCACACACTCACAAATGTCATTCAGTGAATCTCGGCCACCTGGATGCGTGTGCATGTATTTGTGGTGAGCCAGTGTGTGGGGGGGGGGCATGCGTGTAAGCTCAGTGGGCTCGCAACGTTTTGCTGGTAGGAAGGTAGATAATGAACCAACAAGTCCACACACAGACACACACACAGACAGGGGAACACACACACACACATACAAACATTCACCCCTCTGTCTCCTCTTCTTTTGCTCTCTATCCCTCTCCCACCCCTTTGTTGCCATGGTAACCGCTCTGGGGCAGGCTCCTGCGGAAGTTTCCACAAACGTCTACACACACACACACACACACACACACACACACACACACACACACAAATGAACACACTGATACACTCCTACCGATGCTATTTGATAAGGGCCTGCTGCTGTCAAACTTATTAAGGATGTGTTTAACCTTTATTGTGTTGGGAATACATAACCAAAAGTCATTGTGTTACCTTCACATATTTTTAAGCACGTCTCAGAAGCTGCTGTCGCCGTCGAAAAAGTTCACGCTTTATCATTGTACTAGCTGTCAATTCTAAAATGAGCTTTTGTGTATGACAAAAAGACATTAGAGCTTTTGTGACTTAATCTTGTGAATTATATATCCATCAAATTAATCTCTGTAATTATAAAAAGCCAGCCTGCTCAGACGCACTATTTTGGGGTATACAAACAACTGTCTAATACAAAAAAACCCCCAACTTATAAACTTGGGTAAACTTGTGTGTTTGCTGTGATGTTGTTTTATAATCAGTTTGTTCATGTCAAGATAAAGGTCACATACAGGTGAATGAGGACGACAGGAAAGGCTTCCTGGCGATACTGCAGTTGAAGCTTAGCAGAGAGCACAGGGAAAATAAAATGATTTTAGTTGGCAATAAGATGAACGACTATAAGGACAAACATTGATTTTCCATGTCTGCGTAAAACTTTTAGAACTGATGACACCATCACTTTTACATTTTCTGCCTGTGTGCTCAAGTCCAAAACACATGAATGGACCCGGAGAGTGAGAAGATTAAATAACAGTGACATTATGAATAGTAATAACATAGTTCATTGTGCTTTTGTTCATTTCATTGATTGTTACAGCGGTTGGCCTTACCACTTGTCCAGAACCAATGATCCCAGCCAATGGAATTAAAACTGGAGACAGATATATGGTCAATGAGGTGGTGGCATTCAGTTGTGAACCTGGTTACACTCTGCAGGTAATGAACACACTCACACAAACTGACCATTAGACAAATGTTCAAAAAATTTTTTACACTGATGTCATGTAGTAAGCCATGGGTTTTCATGTGTTTATTCAGGAGTATTAAAACATCAGATGCTTATTAAATATGAATTTTCGAGTTTTGAAAAATGCCATTGTTATGCCTTTGCTTCCACTTCCTTTAAAAAACCCTTTTTTTAAAAAAAGGGGAAAAAAAATACAGTTACCTGGTGAAGATATATCAGCATTCCTTACACTTACATATTTTTTCTTAAGTTTAACCACTGTGTGATTACTTTCAGGGTCACTCTCACATTTCCTGCATGCCCGGGACAGTGCGTCGATGGAACTACCCACCCCCTCTTTGCATAGGTAACGCGCTCAAATGCAAATACACTGCACCGCTGGCTAAATTGTGTTACGAGTGAGCGATTCAGTTTGGAAGAAAATATGTCCTACTGGTGTATCAAAGTGACATAAGTACTCAGGCACACTGGATATGTTTACTTATGTGTGTATATATGCGTGTGTGTTATTTGTACCTTTTATGCAATAGTGTTGTGTAACCTTGATGTTTGCATGGAGACTTAAATAATTCAGTCCTTGGTAAAAGATCTCAGAAGCCAGTTCCAGTTAAACTCAACTTGACATGTCAGGACCAGCTTTCCAGAACCTGCTTTACCTATTTCTGTAAGAGATATTTACATCAACCCATTTATATCCAAAAATGTCTATAGAAAAGGATGTCATAACAAGGCTCGTACTTAAAAAGATATGTATTATTCACCACTGTGGCTGATGAATTTACAGAATTTTGTGAAAAACACATCACTTAAACTTCGCTGTCGAAGCAGTGATCTTTAAAATACATTGTTCAGTGTTAACAGTGTGTTTGTTTTCCCTGTGTTTTCAGCTCGTTGTGGTGGGGTGCTGACTGAAATGAGTGGTGTCATCCTTAGTCCAGGTTTCCCTGGCAACTACCCCGGCAACCTGGACTGCACCTGGCAAATCACCCTGCCAACTGGATATGGTAAGTAGTATGGATGTAAGAGCATTCCTAAAAAATAGGTGTCACTTTCAGTACATCTGCTGGCTAAGTTGTTTGTAGCACAGAATCTGCAGCAGATTTATATCTATATATTTGTTTGCTATGTGTTGGTAAATAAAGGAACTGGAAATTTTAGGGGGATGTAGTATTTATTATTTTGTGTGTATGATATACATTTGCAAAAAGTGTAACAGATTATGTAAATTTAAAAAAAGAAAACCTGGGCAATAAATGTACAGTTGTATTTTTGATGCAAGTTATAAAAAACCCCACAATAAAATAGTCAAAAAATATTGCAGTAAAAATAGACATAAATATTTCAAACCATGTAAACGTATTGCACTCGATTAGTAAACGTGCACCATGTCTGTATGCACATTATGCAAGTAAAGTAAAGTTCTTCTTTGTATTGAAATAATGTACTATCAGGTCTTTATATAGTCGTTTATAGCATGTGTCTTTATAATTTGCATTACAGGAGCTCATATTCAGTTCCAAAACTTCTCTTCAGAAGACAACCATGACTTCCTAGAAGTCAGGGCTGGTCCACAGCACAGCTCATCCCTTATTGGTCAGTTTACTGGCTCACAGCTCCCACCCCCTTTACTGAGCACTACCCACCTGACGATCATCCACTTCTACAGTGACCACTCAGAGAACCGGCCAGGATTCAAACTGACCTATCAGGGTGAGTTGATGGGTGGTTTTTGTCTTTTTAGATCTTTTTTGTTTGTTTGTTTTGGTTTTGTTTTTTTTAGTCAATACAGTCTTTACAGATATCAGACCCTGAATTATTACTGCAGGCATTTACAGTCCGTCAAGGGTCACTATGATAACAGACCTGTGTTGAAATGAGTCCCGTTGTTTAGTTTGTCCAAATTTATTCAATGCAATGATTCAGAAAAATGGTCTGCTCAAATGCTCTGAATAAATTAATATCCCAAACCTAGTGGCCACATTACAAAGCTTTCACAACTCCAAGAAAGAAAGTATTGCTATGAGGTTTTGAGCTTTGATCCATGAATGAGTCATGCTAAAGACTTAAAAACCTCATGGCTTTCCACTCATCATTAAAAACGATGGATTGTTAGTAAGCCCCTGTGAGAGACTGGCATCTTGTCCAGCAGGCTTTACTTGTAGCCCTAAGTGCTTCACTTCAAAGACACAAGAGATGCACTCTGGGCCTATATGCCAGCATAACTAGAACAAGGCTTATTCAATTTCAAATAAGCAAACTTCATGTGCACATGAAGTGAGTTCCCTTTTTTCCACCAATTTGGAATGGTAAGTCCTCTAGCACTGCAGTCAGTATCACTGTTATCCCGCTGTTTGTTCGTAGAGGATGTGGACAAGCCTCCTCATGTGGAGTTGCAGCAGATGCTTTTTTAACAGTTCTTTGATGAGAAGATGCAATGCAGACAGAGGTCCACAACACTACCTCCAACCTCGGTGCATGCTTTCTCAATATTACGTACACAGTCTGGCTTTGTATTCAAGGGGGTAACATGTTTACAGTTAAAAAGGCTTAATAGCTGCAAGCAAATTATTAAAAGCTAAGTTGGATAAGCACTCTATGCCAAAAAATCAGTGTGAATACATCCTCACATTTCAACTCAAATGTCGCTCATAAAAGCTTAAGGGAGTTCTTATTCCAGTTTTAGGTTTTGGCACGCTGACATTGCAGCACCTTTTAAGTACACTTTTGTACATAGAAAGTTTAAACGTTGCCCTGGGAATCTGCTGGAACCACATTCTTGGCTGTAGTTTCATAGCTGCGAGTAATACTCCTTCCAAGTGCACATCTTTTGGCCTTCATTTTCCACAATCACCATAGTTCTTTATTACCTTCATGCATTTCTGGGTGTCATATCCTTTCATATTCACTCATCTCATTGTTGCTCTCTTATGAGAACTCTGCGTCTATCACATCTTTCTTTCTCTTCTGTTCTATTTCTGCAATGATCTATTAACCTTATTAGCCTTTGTTTAGCTAGGATCAGCTGTATTATTTGTTGCATGTCCTGCTTGGACTTGAGGTCTTGCACTGTGCACATCCTGCACCTCAAATGCATGTTAAGCCATTTTTTCCTACCTTTTACAGCCTGCTGCTACCAGCATAGACCACACCCAAGAGCATTTTGCACAATCTGCATTGTGGATGCTGTCTAGTGCAGCAGACACAATTTGTATTGACCAGGTGCTGAATGCCTGTTCTAGTGTTTTTAGGTGCTGTCTTTCTCTCTAGTCTTTTGTAACAATTGGGATTCCAGTGTCAGCCACCTCTGCTCTCTGTCAGCGGCACATTTAATGAAGGAGCTTGACTTGCCATGACACTCACGCAGAGTGAGAACTGCCCTAAATATACCTGTGGTACTGACATTTCCTCAGGCAAGTGCTAGCATCCCGTGTATACCTTTGCCCAATAACTGTGTAGGAGGAGATCAGATCTATTGATGTTGCTGCATTAGCTACTACTTGTTGTCTCTGTGGGTCAGAGATTCTTTTCAGTTCCTCCTCAAATCCATTAGCGGTAGACAGAAAATTTTAAAAATGTAAGAAACTTGGAAAAATAAATTACATTTTTCTTCCCCAGTTTAGGATGTGAAGGTCTAAAGAGAGACAAATATATACAACATCTGTTGCAGTTATGAGTCTGTGTATAACTGTGTAATAACTAACTACTTCCCTTTCTCATTTACCTCACATATCTCTACCTACCTCACATATATCTCTTATCTCTGTCTGTAGCCTACCAACTTCAAAACTGCCAGGATCCATTTCCTTTCGCAAACGGTGACATCATCAACAGTGATTACAGTGCCGGGCAATCTATAACTTTTCAGTGCTACCCTGGTTATATTTTGATTGGACACACAGTGCTAACATGCCTGCATGGTATCAACCGGAAGTGGAACCACCCATTTCCACGATGTGAGGGTAAGAATAAGTCATAGCTTCTTGATATATTAGTATTTTGGAAAATATAAATACTTTTTAGTTGGTTTTAAAAATAAAGATGTATTTAAAATGTGGAGGTCGTATATTAGAAAGTTTATTTCATGTTGTTACACCCTTACTAAACAAGCAGTTGCAATTTCTAATGTAGACATTTAGAAAATGCTGTTACGCTGATTGAATTTAAATGAATGTAATTTGCAATTTTTTTCTTTCACCTGTATCACAAGTCGACATTGTAAACAATTAATTAGTAAGTCACTTATGTCACTTGGAACATTTACTGGATAAATTATTTGTAAAATTGTCATTCTGTCACTTCTGTCGCTTCTTGTTCCAGACTATTAATTACATTCCTCAGTGTTTGCTGTTCAGCAGTCATTCTTGCCTTCAGTTTTTTAGCATTTTAAAAATAGTGAAAATTATATTATAATTCTGCTTTTTACAGCTCCTTGTGGCTATAATGTCACAGCTGAAAATGGGACCATCTACTCACCTCAGTACCCAAATGAATATCCAAACTCCCAAGACTGTAGCTGGCTCATCACTGTTCCCCACGGACATGGAGTTTATATAAATTTTACCTTATTGCAGACAGAACCCGTCACCGATTACATTGCTGTCTGGTAAGTCTGGGTATAGTTACGGCTTAACATTCATAAAAACACACGCAGACATATACTGCACACGCAGAAATGAAGAAATGTTATTTAATGTCTCATGCATGAAGGGATTGAATCATTGATGGGTAAGTCTTGAGTGTAGTTTAACTCTGTCTACTCTCTGCACATTAATGAGAATACACCAAAACTGTATCAACTTTTACTAAGATTATGCATTCACATGTCTGTCTCACACACATTCACACATTCTCCACATATTTTTGAGCTATATATTGAATTTTATCCCTGGTATTGATCATCTTTTATTCATTTTTACTTTTTTCCATAACGTTAATTATACATAAACTTTATCGTATATGTTCATATGCAGAAGACCATACACTATAACCTAGATAATAAAGTACATACGCACACATATACTGTGCTATGTAATGCATACGCAGACTCTTCAGCAGTAATAATAGGATTCAGTGTGGAGGTAAGAGTGTAATACGGGGTGTATGAGAGCAATGCATTTACAATGGGACCACTGACCAATTCAATCTAACTCAGTACCAAGGCCATACGCAGACTCAGAGAGGGCTCGGGAACTCTGGAAGTAATCATGAGATTCAGTTGGGAGTGGGAAATGTAATGAAAAGAGTGGCAGAGCTGGGTTCACAAATCTAACAAGACTCAGCTGGATCTGAAGCGCCTGGGTCAAGAGAAAATTTTCACCCAATAGTTTTAATATGCATTATATTTCCTGAATAATAACAGTATATTTAAACAGTAGATTTATGAGGAAGAAAATTAAGATTCAGCAGCATTTGAGTCATATGACTTGATGTGATTTTGGTTTTAGCTATATTTGGTGCTTAGGTGAGGTCAGGCTTTACATTTCAGGCTCTAGAGTCAAGCTCTAGGGAGCAAGCATCAGAAATGTAGGCAGTGGGAAAGTAATACATTTACAGTGGCTGACTACTCGCTTTCAATCTCGCCAGCTAAAAGAACCATGGATTCTGCTATGGAGAGGCGTTATGTTGAATTATTTTGCAGTTGCAAATTGATTTCAGTGATTTATGTGTTTTTGGCACATTTCACAGGGAACAAAATTATAAAATCACATTCATAGATTGTAGGGAACCAAAAGAACTCGGTTATGTGAGATTAGTTCACACATAATAGCTCAATGTAGCTATATCTCAAACACATGAATATATTTGGAAGTGACCTGGGGCTGACACTGAGGAGCAGAGTGCTTTTCTCATACCCAGTGGGATACTATCTACCTTCCAGGGTCTTAGACAGCTTAAGAGCACCTAATCCAAAGGTCTACTGCATTATATGCATGTAAATAGAGTCTACTGGCATTAATACTTATCACTTCAAACATCCTCTTATAAAATGTTTCTTCCTTAATATTCTTTTTGACTTTTCGACTTACCCAGACAAAAACGAATATGCTTTTCATGTGGAAAATTGAAGTGATTTAACAGGAACAGTGGGTTTTACAGTGAATTACCAGACTACATTAAATTTAGTATATGCTGAATTTTTTTCTTTAATGATGGAGTTTGTATTTGAAATACTTTTAATTATATGCATCAGCAGTGAACTGTTAATAAAACAGGATAAATGACGTTATCTAATTGAACTCATAAGAGCATAAGATCGCAGCCACAGGTTTTATAATGATTTAGGACTATTTGGATGCTCTAATTCAGTCGGACAGAAAGTGGAATAAGACACTGTATGTGCTGTTGGGTTAATAAGAAATTGACTGGAAAAATAGTTTAAATTTAATATGAAAGTTGCAAAGGTTAATTTTGGAAGTTCAGTCTGAAAACGGGTCACACTAAATATGAAAAAGCAAACTTGTTCTCAGTTTAAAAGAAATTACTGTACTGAAAGTGAAAGGGCTTTCAAAAATGTCCTTTTTTACATAGTAAATAGTATAAATGCTGAGGAAATGGCAAAAATTGGACTTGAGAGTGGTGCATTCAAACGTTTGTTTGATTTAGTATGAGCAACGAATTGCTGCCGTCAGTAAGAGCTCACAGTCACCAGCTGCATTTATAGTTAAGTATGAGATCTACCTGTTACGCACAAAAAACCCCAGAACACACTTTCACTGATGTGATCGTTAATTACTACTGGCTGCTCTTTGCGGTCACGCTGATTTCCTTTTCCCCTGTTTTGGCCTGTCATTACTCAAACTTGTGACAAATGTCTTTTGAATGCTCTTTATCTTGGTGTGTTTGCATCATATCGCAGTGATCCGTGTTTGCTGGTTTCTGTCCTGTACACCCTTGGGGTTTATGTGACAGCAGCTGCATCCAGATGTCAGGGACTAAAGCCAAACAGCCTCTGTGGTCTTCCACTTGTTGTGTTTGGCTGTTTGCCAAATACCACTGCTAACAGTGGGCATCAGATCTAACATCAGAGCGACGCAGTACAGTAGTTAATGGTGCTGGACACTCAATAAAAAAAGCAGTATTTCTTGAAATACTTTTAAAAAAATAATACTGGCAATATTTTATGCATTTTAGATGCTTTGTGTCACATTCAATATATCCTTGAAGTGGATGAGAATGAAATTTAGAATAATGTTGGTAAATAATTCAGATGTTATTCTCAGCTCAGAATAATAATTATACATTATCAGCATTCAATCAATATCAATGCAATATTTTGATATGCTCAGGGGGAAAAGTGGATTCTGAAATGTTATAACGTCTGAAATGTTATAAACAGAAATGATATCTAGAAAGATTAAGATATGGCCTGGCTTCAGAATGTAATCATCATTTTGCACCTGGAATCTCCAGGTATCCTAAAGTGTAAAATGCCCTAACCACAAAACAGCTTCTTTCCAAACTGCCCTTTGATTGAAAGTATTCTGCAGATCAGGGTGTGGCTGCTGGTATGGAGTCAGCATGCAACATCTGCTTTAACATCAGTCTGGATTCTTGGCCTAGCTTTGCATTAGCATGTTGTCTGTGCACACGCTTGCAAAGAGCAGAAGTTCTGTTCGAAGTATAAGGGGGTCGTTTTGGTCCTGGATGCACATTCCACTTTACAACAAAAAAAAACTTTTGAGATTTTTCTGTTTTCTTTTCTATCTGCCTGGCGTGCAGATAACTGACGAACCATTGTAACGCAAGTGTCGACATGATTGTGACTGTCATGTAATTACAGAATTTAGTATGTTACAGTACTTACTACATTACTGAAAAATGTAATGAGATTACAGTAACGCACTACATACAACAAATCTCGGTTGACGAATGGGAAAGGGAGGTCAACAGGAGGTCAAAAGCAGAAATGAGTAGTCAGGCTTCCAGCCTCTGTTTCTGCCTGTTCATGTTTCTAAAGTAAAATCACTGTGGAGATCGCTTTGAAGTTGTTTTGAAGTTTGGGCTGTTTTTCACTTTTGCTTTGTGTTTTCTGCTTTCTGTTCTTACCTAAAAGTAAGATCGTGCATGTGTCCATATTAGGGAAGGGATTTGTGCTGTTGTGTAGGGCTGTGGCCTATAGGTTTATATTGTTAACTGGTAATTATGTGACAAGGCCATTTTACGGTAATTAAGTAATTTACTGCATTACTTTTAAGTTACAAGTAATGTGTAATAAATTACCTTTTTTGAGTAACAACCCCAACACTTGTTGCAGATCAATCAAAACTGAGTTATTTAAACTTATTTTGAAATTATGCTGAAATAGCTATAATATGATTATGCACAAATATTACATCACCTCCTTTTTCTGTTCGTCAACCGAGATGCGTAAAATTCTTCCTGTGTATTTTTATGCTTCGTGTGCCTTTGAAGACAGAAGTATGGTTTGGGAAAAACATAACCATGAAAAAAAAAATGAAGCTTTGATGGCATTGAATATCCAAGAGTGCTTCATCTACCCACATCTAATCATCATGCACAATGACAAATGTCTAATGTCTTCTGGAGCTACATGCCTTTATTCAGTGTAATCAAGCCACATTACAATTAATTTGTCGAGCTGTTTGTTTCTCCTTTTTTCCCCACCTCAAATTGATAGAAGACATATTTGGCCGCAGATTGTAACTAGGTTGATATTTTTGGAACAGTAACTGCCTACTCTCTAAATGAAGCCAAACAAAAACAGAGTAATAGCCACCGTACTCTCATTAGCCAAACTGGTCCTGGCACTGGTCCTGGCTCCTGTATTTATTTCTTACTAATACGATGCAGAGGTGCAGAATGATGGATGAGTGATGATTGATGGGTGCAGGGTGCAGTGATTAACACTGTCACCTCGCAGTGAGAAAGCCCTTGGGATAGAATCCCTGTGCTTGCTTTCCTTCCACAGTCCAAAGGTATGCATGTGTTTGAATGTGAGCATGCGTGGCTGTCTGTCTTTCTGTGTTAGCCCTGCATTGTGCTGTCCAAGGTGTACCCTACCTTTCACCACAGTGACAGCTGGGGTAGGCTCCAGCCCTGCTCCAGTGACTCCAAATCTGATGTGCCATTTGGATTTGTTAGGTGCTAAATCATGTCAGCCCCTGTCACTCTAATTACATATCTTCTCAATATCATCCTTTTCTCGGGTACATTGTAATTTTGTCAGTCACATGTATTACAAAGTGCACAGCAGATGAACAGTGCAAACTCTTAATAAATCAGATTTATTGTATTTTTTAACCTTCATTTCCAAAAGCAAAGCTTACCTTGAATAAGTGGCAGAGCTTTTCATTCTTTGTTCCCAACCATGTTGTTACACCAAGTGGGGTTTTTTTGGTCTTCTTCACAGGAGAGGCCTTGTTGGTTTTCTCATAAGAATATGACTTTGCTTTACTAGCTTCATTAAATTACTTTTATAGATGTATAGTTTTCTTTTAATTCACCAAATTAAATGTCACTAGCAAAACTTTTTTCTCTACAGTTTCAGAAATTTTGCCCTTTTTCATTTATAAATTATAAATAGAGCTCTGAAATACATCCATGTGTTAATAAATAGGAGAGAAAATGTCTTTTGGCTAAGTAAGGTATTGCTATTGGGTTTGTGTGTTTTTCAGAGAGTAAAAATAGAGTCAAGAAATTCTAACAGTTTTAATTCAAATGACCCATATAGCACATTTTGATCTTCCAAATGAGCTCCAACACCTTCAGAAGACCTTGAATTATTGAGGAGCCAAGAGATCCCAGGCACTCTTCATGAATTAAAATTTTAAAACCCTTGTTTAATCCAATGGCATGTTCATTAAAAACCTAAAACTGGGCATTTAGGAGTGTTAGAAAATGTAACCTTTCAACAACATTCAATATTTAATGAGTGAAGTTAAGCCTTTAATCTGTGGGTTTTGTCCAACGAACTTGTTTGAAATGGGTGATAAAAACAAAGAAAAGAAAAAAAAAATTCTTGCAGCCACTTTAGTGGACTAATGTGGACATATCGGACACATATGTTTTATGTTATTACCAAATTCTGTTTTTGTTTCATTTATTTAAATGCAGTCAGGAAATCACTCTACAACTAGCAATTCATAACAGTTTCAAAGTGATTTTAAGTCCTTGCCCTTCTTTGGAGCTGCAGCAGAAACATGTACACAGTGTTAACATATTACACATTTAGGTAGGTAGGTAATCCTACATTTGTAAAAATATATATTGAGATGAGGTGTGGATCAATTATTGCAGGCATGTCAGTGCTCCAGCAGCCGAATACATAACAAACAACTAAACTACTTACTACTACTAATCATCTAAAAATGTGATTTTGTAACAACAAATTTTGAATTTTGAATAGAGTAGGAATTTATGAACTTCACATGCGCTATATTAAAAATCAGTAATACAAGGAGTAAAACTAATTAACCATAGTTCAAACTGTGTTACCTTTCAGCATGTGCAATGTTCCTCTTCTTGCCTGTCAATAGTTTTTAATGTATCCATGTCTTGAGTTTTCCCATCAACTGTTGCTCTCTTTCTATTTAGGGACGGCCCAGATACGTCCAGTCCTCAGCTGGGAGTTTTCAGTGGTAACACCGCACTAGAGACCGCCTACAGCACCAGCCCGAAGGTCCTGATTCGCTTTCATTCAGACTTTTCAACTGGAGGATTCTTCATTCTGAACTTCCATGGTAATTTAAAGCAAATGGCTTATTTCTACATGTTATCTACATCTTGTTGTAGTCATAGAATTAAGTCATAGGGTTTTGAAGATTAAACAAGTACTGAGCCATCTTTATTTGACTCTTTTTCATTAGTTTCTATTACTTCTTACTATTATTATTATTATTTTTAAATAGTGTTAGTTTACTATCTCATGTTATGTTTTTACTTCAACAAAGGCATGACTCTGGGTTCTTCTTTTCCTCCAATAGTTCAAAGATATGCATGTTAGGTAATGGGTGATTCTAAATTGACTGTAGGTATGCATATGAGCATAAATGGTTTTCTGTCAGTTTGCTAGCCGTGATTAATGAGTGACCTGTGCATGGTGAGCCCTGCTTCTCAGCCATTATCTGATGGAGTAGTCCCCTTTGACCCTAGTTGGAATAGTAGATTAAAAATTGATAGACATATGGAAGACATTTGAAACCCTAGTTTCATTTTGGTGAAATGTGACCAGCCTCTGAGCAACAAAGTACACTTATTTTAAAGTCAAATTCCTTATAACTAAATCTAAGAGTTTTTTCTAAGGAAAAAATACATTTATGCACTATCTTCATTTTGTCAGGGGAGTTTATAAAAACAAGTCCTATCCAGGCAGTTATAAGTGCAGTTATTTTATAGCATTGCAGGTAATTTGACTGTAAAATAAGTTGTGGCTCGTGGTACTTTGGTTAACCCAAATTAAAGCTGAACATCTGCAAGTCATTGACATCTTGATTGTTCAATGTAAAATCCACAGTGGTAGAGTACAGAGGCAAAACTACAAAAATTGTATCCAAATATGTTTGGATGATAATCACGTTTGAAACCAAGAGTCTTCTGGAACTCTGGGATATGAAGATTTGAGAGTCTGGCTAATTGCTTATATTTTTCTCGCCATATGCTCTATTGTAGGATTTTTAAGAAAGTGATCTAGATATGCATCCAAATTAGAATTTCCATACACGGAGCTCTAGCACTCTGCCAAGCTTCTTGACATTGAGCTTGGTAATCTTACTGACAGACACTAAAAACATACTTGTAAATTATAAGATATTCTTACCTATTACCTTTTATACCTCATGCATATATAGGCAAGGCCTCATTTTTAGACAGGGGTGAAAGGGTAAGGAGAGGTGCTGCAGTGACCTACAGTAAGAGAAAAATAACATGATTTTCGTAATATTGCACCAGGTAAACGTGTTTAAGACAACTCCTCAGCCCCTTTTTTCTTCTCTTCTCCTCAGCGTACCGTCTGAAGAAATGCCCTCCTCCCCCTGTTGTGGAGAATGCAGAGATGATCTATGAAGATGAGGACTTCCAAATAGGTAATAGACATGATTAATAATCATCGGTTTTGATACGGGGAAAAAATGTTGACTAAAAGTTGCAAAAAACACAACAGCTATAACAGAATAACCTGCAAAACTCTTTTATTGATAACAAGTCGGCTGAACCTGCATTCATGCATGACAAATTTGCTTAATTTAGCAAGATTTTTTTAATTATATCGTTTGTTACATTCTTCAGAATTAAAAAGGATCATCAGCCTTATCTATCATAAGATCAAAATGAAAAACTACCTGATCAGGCTTGTAGTAGGTCATTATTCTGCTGATTGATTACTTCATTAATCTGCCACATTACTTTGCAAATGCATTATCTAAATATAGCAGGCCCATGCTTGTCTGTCACGGTATTTTTTTTCTTTTGCTTTATTAGTGGTACAGAGGCACTTGTTCATAAAATCCATTCAGTGTAGCTCTATGTATCGGTGTCTTTGAAGCAAATATGATAAAAATAATAGTGACAGATTTGCAAAGAAAATTATTTTGTACATAATATTTTAAAGCTGTTGCAATTGCCATCTAGTGTATTGGAAAGACAGTCTCACTGGATTCCCCCTGGTTCAAAGGACTTCTTGTGGGATGCTTGCCATAACTGTTCAATAGGGTTGAGGTCAGGGGAATGTGAAATAAAGTCTATCTGAGCCAGCAATCCTTGAAATCCATCATGGTGTAGTATGAGTCGATCTCCGCAAAGATGCAACCCAGAGGGTGTAGCATATCTTTGAAGAGTGGAGTCTGACTTCTCCTTGGTCAAGAGTTGTCAATGCCAGTTCCAGAGCAGGCAAAGCACCTGCAGACTTGAATATTTCCACCACACAAATGTCATGTAAAATGTAGACCACCTCACACATAAAGCCTTGTTAGACGTGGGCAAGAATCTGCCCCTCATGCTTAGACAAAACGACCAACCAGTGTATATTTTGTTTGCTGATTTATTTATCTGCACTGAAATGGCATTTCTGTCAGGTAACAAAAGGAGGTCACTTTTTTAGGCAAACACCTGGTCATGATTTGGATAAAGCTATTTACAAAGGCCTGTTGATTGTATATGCAATTCACCCCCCCCCCCATGCTTTTTGGTATAAATGATTGCTTGTCAAGTTTTTTCTTTTCTCTCAGCCCTGTTTTTGTGTGTGTGATTTGTGAAAAGCAGCTTACTCATGGTGACCTTTTAGATCAACAGGGCTGTAATTTAAAAAAAAGAAAAGAAAAAAGAAAAAAAATCACACATTTCATAAAAGCCAGCAAGATCAATGTACCTTGCCAGTGGCAAATAGAACCCAGTCTCTTCTGGCAAAATATGAAACAATTTTTTTTTGGTACAGAAAACCCATATTTTGACATGCCAGCTTTTATGAATGTAGAAAAGTTTCTTGATATTTGAATGATCTGTTGAATTTTTTAACCTTTTAATAATGCACTGGTAGCATATTATTTTATTTCAAGGATGATGAAGACATTTACTTTATTTTTTATCAGCTTTTATTTTCAGATTGAAAATTGTAGGTGAAAGCAGTAGTCCTAAAAGGATGCTGACAAACGCAATAGTGAGCCAGGGGGTAAAAGTCGTACTTCATACCTCCCCCGTATACAGCAACATGAAAAAAGTGCCAAACCTGAGCCCACCACAAGTGAAGCCAATTTGGGCTTGTTTGGCGTAATTATATGCACAAATATTAAACCTCTCAGACTGTTTGACTGCAGGTGAATTTTACATTCACAAAACCTGCCAGAGTGAAGTTCCTTCGAGAGAGCACTAGCTTTGTTATTGATGTGCTACCAAATTACAGAATTGTTGAACATTCTCAAGAAAATAATGTGCTTGTTTGTTCTGTTTAAAATTGGTCTTATGCTGTGAGGCACTATACGTCTCCTGGAAGTGCGAAGCATGCATTAAATCACCCGGTAGATTTACAACACTTTAAGATGGAAAACCTTTCTTGTTTTTCTTTGGAAGGCAAAAGAAGCAACATTAATCTGGTGCTCGCTTCTTAAAAAATACAAATCATAAAATGTCAGAGTTTTTTCCCAAAGTTCATAAAGATAGACTCTTTCAAGCCGTAATGTAATACACTCCATTTAGAGGGCTGTTGATTGTGAAAATTGTTGTTTCTGTAAAGCGATCCTCTCCTCTTGAAATCCAGTGAAACAGAAGGGGATAAAATCTGCACTCTTCATTTGGTGCAAATATGTACTCATTTCAGGAAAAGGCGATTTTCGACTAGTCTTCCAACATTAGTCATTTTAGTAATAACAAAATAAGAAGCTCTTCTTTGAAGGGATATACAAAGAGATACATTGCAACCTGGCAATTATTTTAAAGATTTGTAGAAAGTCAGTGTGTCATCTGTATTAGTAGTCGATTGCGTCTGTTTAGAGTATTTAATATAGGCTTTTATGTATTTATTATTATCCATTAGATTGGGGTTACAAATAATGTAGTTTCTTAAAAACAGTTGTGAACCTATCAGTTGAAATTTTATGGTCAAGGTTTTCTTTTCTTTGCCTGCCTCATGTAATAAATTAACAGAATTTATAATTATATATATGTATGTTATACAATATAATTTTTCCCATTTTAGGTGATATTGTGAAGTATCGCTGTTTACCTGGATACACGCTGCTTGGAAAGGCAGAGCTTATGTGTAAACTCAACTCTCATTTGCTCTTTGAAACCCCGCCCCCAACATGTCAAGGTAAGGCATATTTTACAGAAATGATCTATCCTAATATCTAAAGTAACATTATGTTGTTATTATCCTCAGTGTATAGTTGGTTTCTCTTAGGTTAGCATGCATATGGTAAACAGAATATACATTTTTAAAATGGTTGGTAGTTCTTTACTTTCTGCACATTTTAGGAACTGTCAAAAACAAAGCAAACCAGAAGTTATTGTTGTTGGGTTTTTTTGTTTTTTTTTGCCTATGCCAAGAGAATTTACTATGCAGGGACAGATTAAAAAAAGAAGTCAAAATCAATACAGCAGAAGCTGAGATATCCTGACATTTAATTCACCACAAGCTCCAGAATCGACAGATCCTGACTTTCCATTATTCAACTTCAACTGTCTTTTTGCAAGATCATTCCTGCCTAGTCAACACCCACATTTTCTAGGCTCCCAATTTTGTTGACAAATTTCTATCCACAGCCACAGGATGTATCCTGCAGCTGCTCTAAGTGGTACCCCATGTGAATACTAAACCTATATTGATGTTTAAAAGCAGTTGTGGCCTCTTTTATTTCGTAGTCTTGAAAATTAGTCATGGTTTTGAAAATTAGTCCTATTCAAAAGTGTAAAATTAATTACTGCTTATATTTATCCCACTATTTTATGTACTAGTACTACTACTACTACTACTGCTAGCAGTAGCAGAAATATTAACCACTGGCATTATATAAGTATGTTAAGAATCAGAATGAGCAACTTAGTATCTCTCTTCTATGCTTCTATAATATATCTCTCCCATAAAAGACATGTTGTTTCTCCAATCACATCTCCAGAACTTTAGTTATTGTTGTGTAATTACTACATTTGGATTCAAAACATATAACCCATCTGCATCAAAGAAGCTCAGCGTCATTCTCAGGGAGTTGTCATGTTTCATGTAGGGTAATGCAGGTAATCACTTATTGAAACACATACTCACAGTAATAAAACTTTTCAAAAAATCAAAATGATTTGAAACATTGTGGCAAAGTTATTTAAATTTTAAGCATTCAAATGTTAATGGTTAGGCTGTAGTTAACCACACTGATGCTAATGCAGTCAATCTCTCTGGAAGAGTCTTAGGATTGTGCATTGAAACTGAAAATGTTAGCTAAAAAGTACGTAGCAGCTTTTTATTTTAGCCAGTTTCTCATATATTCCAACAATGGGCATAATACTTTCGTAACACAGTAATTCATTGTTGCAAACAAATGGCATGTTTGGTTTTGTGAGTAAAGATTCCTCAAAAAAAATGTTACATGTTCAGTTCTGCTAAGATGACTGGTAATTCTGTGAGACACACAAAAAAAATGATTGATTTTCATTATTTGAGAAAATGAGTTTCTTTCCTTCTATAGCCGAGTTTTAAAGAAACACATGGCTTTCTCCATCATGTGAAACTCCTTTTCCTCTATATAAAAAAAGAAAAGAAAGCATTATTCTTATAACAGGAATTCTAACAAAAATCTCTCTTAGAGGATCTAGCACTCCTTTTGTGTTTAATCCTGTTAACGAAACAAACAACATACAGGAAAATTGAAAGGGTTCTGCAGTTATTTTGCTCAAGACTAATAAATGGGCCATTTTTAAAGGATGAATCAGTGGGCATGCGGCCGTCAGGTTTCACATATGCTGACATTTTAAACTGTTACATGACTACCACGCATCTAAAGCAAGTCTAAAACATTTTTCACTACAGGTTAGTTGCATACTGCATGCATTTCCACTTTTTTGTGTGTGTTAAAAAGCATAGGCCTTCCATTAAGGAAAGCCAGAATCAAGGCTGTATTTATTATTCTTAATTTTTTTTACATTTCTGATTGCTTTAACTGGCTTTTTGGTTACCTCTTCAGCCCAGTGCCCAGCCAATGAGGAACGGTTTTCATCCTCGGGTGTGATACTGAGCCCTGGGTTTCCTAGCAATTATCCAAACAGCCAGACATGCTCCTGGTTGCTGCGTATGATTCCAGGTACAGTGTGTATCCTATCTATCTATCTGTCTATCTATTTATCTCTGGGGTTACACATGTGTGTTGGAATAATCTTGTGATTGAAGAATACTTACCATCTGCAGCTAGATGCAACCAAAGAGACTGATCTCTTTACAGCGAGGACAAAATTTTGTGAAATGACACTCAAGCTGTGTGTTATTTACTTAACCTTAACCTGCTTTATTCTTGGACCTGATAGACCTATGTATCTGCATTTGGTCTTTCAGCCTAAATATGCATACATTTGCATACGCCTCTGCATGTGTGTGTGCATTTGGTATACACTATGTGTTGCATGTTACAGTACATTTGCATGTGGCAGTAAATGATTGTGTTGTTTCCCCCCCCTCAGGTTACACCATCAATATCTATGTCGAGATGTTCCACAGCGAGAAGCAGTTTGATGAACTGGAGATTTTTGATGGTACACAATCCTTTCCTACATTTGTTACATCTGCATACACACGCATACTCAGATCCAGCTTTAATTTATGTTTTCTTGTTCAAAATACCAACAGTTCAGTTAATAAGATACATAATACTTAATTCTCATTTGGGGTGTTAGGAATTTACCCCACAGGACTTCCAAGTAGGTTATGGAGCAGGAAATTTGTGTACAGAGTGTACAGAGTAGATAGTGTGCTCTGTGTATAATTTTGTCCCTTTTTTGTGCAGTGTATATTAAGAACTTTATGAAGCTATATTAGAATAATTTGAGTAGTGACAGCTAAAAATGTTAATTTTTATACCAATAAACATTATAACAAGCTACCCAAACACATTTTTTTTTTAAATATGCAAATTTTACTAGAATTCCCAAGCAGGGTGAACACATTTGCACATAAGTTCTCTCTCTTAGTATTAATCTTGCCTGGTCCAGACAAATGTAAGCTCCCTCTGATATTTCTGAGATTAATGACATCACAGAAGAAGCATCAGTGACCGGGTTGTTTTCTAATCTATTGAAGATAAGATAAGATAAGATAAGATAAGATAAGATGGCCTTTATTAGTCCCACAGGTGGGAAATTTGTTTTGTTACAGCAAAAGTGCAAAGTTATGTAGCAGAAATTAGAAAACACTGGAATGCAATAAAATACAATAAAATAAAATACTATATACAATAGAATAAAATAGAATAGAATAATATATACAATAGAATAAAATAGAAATACAAATACTATATACAACTGAGTAGGAAAATACAAAAACACAACTTCGTCAGAAGAAGAATTGCACGTATAGCAGTCTTATTGCACATGTGTGGGTTTGTGTGTTTGATCAGCTGCAAAAGTCTTTATTGTAGAGTCTGACAGCAGTGGGGAGGAAAGACCTGCAAAATCTCTCCGTCCCACACCGTGGGTGCCGCAGTCTCCCACTGAAGGAGCTGCTCAGTGCTGTCACAGTCTCATGCATGGGGTGGGAGATGTTGTCCAACAGGGATGACAGCTTAGCCACCATTCTCCTGTCACTCACCACCTCCACTGGGTCCAGAGGGCATCCTAGAACAGAGCTGGCCCTTCGGATCAGCCTGTTCAGTCTCTTCCTGTCCCCAGCAGAGATGCTGCCCCCCAGCAGACCACACCATAAAAGATGGCTGAGGCCACCACAGAGTCATAGAAGGTCTTCAGGAGTGGGCCCTCCACTCCAAACGACCTGAGTCTCCGAAGCAGGTACAGCCTGCTCTGCCCTTTCCTGTAGAGGGCGTCTGAGTTATGAGTCCAGTCCAGTTTGTTGTTCAGATGAACACCAAGGTACCTGTAGCTGTCCACAGCCTCGATGTCCATACCTTGGATGTTCAGTGGTTGCAGTGGAGGATGCTTGTGCCTGCGGAAGTCTACCACCAGCTCCTTGGTTTTACTGGCGTTGATCTGGAGGTAGTTCAGCTGGCACCAGTCCACAAAGTCTTGAGTCAGTCCTCTGTACTCCTTGTCGTCCCCATCAGTGATGAGGCCGACTATTGCAGAGTCATCAGAGAACTTCTGCAGGAAGCACTGGGTGGAGTTGTGGGAGAAGTCTGCAGTGTAGATGGTGAAGAGGAACGGAGCCAGAACCGTTCCCTGTGGGGCCCCCGTACTGCAGACGACCCTGTCCGACACACAGCCCTGAGTCCTCACATACTGTGGTCGGTCGGTGAGGTAGTCCAAAATCCAGGTAGTGAGGTGATGGTCCACTCCAGAGTTCTCCAGCTTGTCCTTCAGAACCGAGGGAAGAATGGTGTTGAAGGCACTGGAGAAATCAAAGAACATGATTCTCACAGTGCTCCCAGCGGTCTCCAGGTGAGCGAGGGAACGATGTAGGAGGTGAATGATGGCATCATCCGCTCCAATGCCAGGCTGGTAGGCAAACTGAAGTGGGTCCAGTGATGAGCTTACAAGGCGCCGAAGCTGAGCCAGGACCAGCCGCTCCAGGGTCTTCATCAGGTGGGATGTCAGAGCCACCGGCCTGTAGCTGTTGAGGTCCTTGGGGCGTGAAGTCTTTGGCACTGGAACAACACAGGAAGTTTTCCAGAGCTGTGGGACTCTTCCCAGCCTCAGGCTCAGGTTGAAGAGGTGCTCCATCACACCACACAGTTGGTCCGCGCAGGACCTGACGACCCTCGAGCTGATGCCATCTGGACCCGCTGCCTTCTTGGCTTTAATCCTCCTCAGTTCCCTCCGAACCTGGGTGGTTGAGAGAGACAGGCTGGAGCCTTGTGTTGAGTGTGTATTGGATGCTGTTGTTGGGGGTGGGGAGGAGTGAGCAGGGTGAATAGAGGAGGTGTGAAGTGTCTGAGGTGTCAGAGGTGGAACAGCAGCAGTGGGGGTGGGTGAGTCTGCAGCCGATGTTGGAGACTGCCTCATGGCTGAATCAAATCTGTTGAAGAAATGATTCAGTTCATTTGCCCACCTCACATCCCTCCCAGGCAGAGAGTTCTGATGTTTGTGGCCTGAGATGGTTCTGAGGCCTCTCCAGACTTCACCAACATTGTTTTGCTGAAGCTGGTTCTCCATCTTCTGCCTGTAGCTGTCCTTCCCATTCCTTATCAGTCCCCTAAGCTCTCTCTGCACCCTTTTCAACTCCTCTTTGTCTCTGGATTTGAAGGCCCTCCTCTTCTGCTTGAGCATTACTGAAAAGAGAAAACTGTCAATAGATGTTTCTTAATCTTTTTTGTAGACTATTTGTAGAACGCTGTTCAGCAAATGATGCTATGGTATTTAAAAGAAAAATCACGAATGAGTTGTGTGTCTTTTGTAAACAAAATCAAACGCAGACACTGTTCAAGTAATCTGGAGGTAGCAAGTCACTTCTTGAAATTGGTGATTGTGTGTACCTCAATTTCATTGTCGCATCACGTTAGGCTATTTTTCATCTGTAGATATGCATGGAAACTCATATCTAAGAAGTTAACATCATCACATTGTTCTACGTTTCTTTGCAACAATTCAAAATGACAAAATAGCGTATTGTCTAAAAAGGCACATCTATAAAAATTGATCATTTATTGTAAAAAGCTCTGAAAACTAAATTACTTGTTTCATTAGGATCTTCCGGACAAAGCCCACTGCTTGTTGCGCTAAGTGGGAACCATTCCTCTCAACTGAACTTCACATCAAAGACAAACCAACTCTATCTACGATGGTCCACTGACCACGCAACCAACAAGAGAGGATTCAAGATACGGTACTCAGGTACATCTGGTATCTCCTGAATTATTGATGTTATTATTTGATTGAAATAGAATATCCTTGTGCGTTACATGAATGCCAATTTTCCAATGTGAGTTTTCTGGAAGGGGCTTCTCTCTTATTCTGCTTTTAAACACAGTACCTGGAAGTACGTGCGACCCCCTGTGTTAAAACTGTGTTTTTGACTACTAAATTAGCTGCTCTGTTCTGCTTTAGTGCATAACCATCCCTAATGCTTTTCTTAATAATGAAAGTAATTCATCAAGGTTGCAGGTGGGTGAGCAATGATTATTTAGAAAACATTATATTTGAATGCATCATGCTACTTACGAGCAAAAGAGAATTAGTAACTCCAATTTGTTAATTTGTCAGATTGAGCGAATTAAATCTGTAGTGGCTTGCCAACACTGTGAGGTTGTGTTGGCTTTTTTAGATTTAGGGTTGTAAGCTAGTTCACCACTTAATCATTTTAACTTGTTAAGAATTCGTTAAAGACAATCCCCCAATCTTAGTCATAGAAAAAATAATTTATAGTGACACTAATCCTATTTGGGTTTAGAAGGAGTAAGTCACAAGGCCTGTCTCCTGGCTCTGTGTACTGAAGGGAAAAAAATAAGTGTGATATATTTTTGTCTTTGGGTTATATCTGCAAAACAGCCTAAAGTAACAGAATTGTCTTTCCCCATGGTGTCTTATTGCATCGACAACAGCAGCTCTAGAGAAAACAAAAAATTATAGGTGGGATTTTTCACTTACTATACATTATTAATGATCTGGAGCTTTACACTGAAACTGAACATATCTAAAGTACAGTTTGTATCATAAATATATGTTTAGAAATGTCTTCTTCTTTGACATGCTGGTGTGCTTATGGCTAGGGGGCAGGAAATGTATTATACCTGTGAGGATCCTCAGAAGTATATACTATAAATGTGTGTTGGCAGATGGAGTAAGCTGTAATAATCACTGTTACACTTTTTTCTTATTATTCTTTGTGGACCCAGTGTATTGTTTGGCTGTGAAATGAACCCTGCGTCATTTTTATTAATTGTATGGCATCTATTTATCATCGGACCATCCTGAAAGCTGGGATAGCCTCATCACTTTTATATATATTTAATAGTTTCACTTGTCAAGATTCACTTGGAAATTCTTTACCCATCTTTCTCTCTCTCGCTCTCTCTCTCTGTTTTGTTGTTTTTGCCTTAATGCATACAGGGAGCGTTCTGTTCAGGCTGTAAACAAGAATGGTAGTTAGTAAATTTTAAAGAAGGTGTCAGCAGTGGTAGTAGGATAAATAATATATGTCTCAGCATGTCTTCACAGCACATGTGAGAGCAGAGCCATTCCATTTTTTCAAATAAACAATTAAGGTGATGTATTCATCAGCTAAAACTACTACAAATGGAGCTAAAGTCACAATATACAATGTAGTTAATGTTAGAGGAATGGTATAAAAACTAGAGTAAAACAGAATAACAACATAAAGGTGGAAGCAGTTAAAATAAGTCTAAATGAAAGCTCAGGAAAATAGTTGGTCATTGGACAGACAAGCAGGCGTAAGAATAGATTTCAGTGTTGATATAGACCAAGACCAAGTCAAGGAGTCTCTGCTCTGTACTCAGACAAGAACAGCCTTCATCAGAATGGTTTTAAAAAGGGTAGTTATAAATAAACTCATGGAGCTGGATACAATAAGCAGGGATGATTGCTGGACTTTTGCATTTAGATAAACCCATTTGTGAAGACAGTAGGTTATCAGTGTTAGTTGGCCTAATAATAGGCAGTTAAAGGTTTGGTGAAACTACGGAATATCAGCTCTTTGCTTGGGCAGTAGTAGGATTTAAAGTCAGCTGGTAGATACATTAGGGTAAAAGATGGTGTCACCTGTTAGAAAGCTCTGTTTTAATGGCAGAGTATAACAGAGAACAACAAAAAAAGATACTGACCACAAAGCCTCAATATTATTGGGCTTCCACAGGAATATCTGCCCAACCTTTGGTAGAAATTCGGTGTTTACTGGCATCTCATTAGCTGATGACTATCTGGTAAAATAGATAATAGCAGAACTGACACGTTTTAGATAGATTTTTGTCTCTCCGTGGTTCATGACCCTGTGTTTGAAGATAAAAGCCCTTCCTTTACTGACTATGCTGGTTATTACTGCTTACTTATATATGCACAATTCGAACATTTTATTGTCTGATGGGAACTATGACAGAAAAAAGGAAAGGAAAATCATATGAAGTACCCTTTAAATTTTCCTGTGACTAAAACTTCCAGAGATCTTCAGTAATAAACAACAACTGATACTCTGATGTGCTGGTCTTGAGATAAAATATTATCCTAATGGAGCCTGTGTCCCTTTATTGAAATTATACACAGTGAGATATAAAGGAGGACCCTAAATGAATAATGATTATGCTACAGAGAAATGCTATGATAGGATCATAGCTATGATAAGATCTGAAATAGTGAATCAAAGGGAACAGATGACATATGACACTTCTAGGAAAGAAAGATTTACAGACTCTGTTGTCCTGATCAGAGTGGGAATGTCATTCCACTAATGTGAAGCCAAGAGGGAGGAGAGCCAAGATCAGGTGAAGCAGTGACCACATCAGACAGAGAACTAAGAGCCAAGCGGCCCTTGAGTGCTGTGTTCTAGCTACTGTTTAGAGTGTTATTCATGCTCTACCACACTTACACTCTGCTCTAAGAAGACAAAACACTGCACTACTTGGAAAAGTTTTAGAATAAGTGCAATATCTTCTTCTAGTTTATGATTATTCTGTTTGCTTTGGGATTATCTTGACAAATTTGAGGATTGTTGTATGCTCACTAAGTTCCCTAATAGATGGCATTTACTTTTTGTTTTCTTCAGATTGCCTGGAGTGTTACAATTAATGTCACCAAGTTTCCAGACTTTCTTAAACTCTTAAAATGTCACGGCAGTTAGTTATTTTTAGCTTAGGAAATCAAATTATTTGTACAATTTGACTGTCGATTAAGCTATCCGCTGAGAACACTTTTTTATTGTTTGTCTTCTCTCTGTCTCTCTTTGTTTCTCTGCCTCCAGCTGCTTACTGTAGCATCAATGATCCTCCTCTGAATGGCGGTGTGGTCAACCGAACCAAACTTCGCCCAGGTAGCAGACTTCAGTACTTTTGTAATCGTGGTCACAGGCTGGTGGGCTCAAGCAATGCCACCTGCAAGCTCGACTCCAATGGGCTTTTCCAGTGGGATACCCCGCCGCCTTTTTGTCAAGGTAAAATTTTAAACCAATTATTTCTCAGTCTTCTTAGTGATATTGAACAAAGGTAAAAAGGATTAAAAATTTGCAGTTGTAAAGGATTCCTCCTGCAACACTTTTCTTTTTGTTATGTGGCAGCTGTCTCATGTGGCATACCTCCGTCACCGGGAAACGGCAGCTTCCATGCTTACCAGTATACTGTTGGGAGCCAGGTCACCTATCAGTGTAACCATGGTTACCACCTTGACCCAGGTGTTCCGATGACTGCCATGTGTTTAGAGGATGGCAGCTGGAGCAATGCTGCCTCAGTCTCCAGATGTCTACGTACGTATTTCTAACAATGTATTAGTTAACAAAAAAGTAAGCACTGGTAGTTCTAGGAAAAGCTAGAGCCTCTAGCTGGAAGCTCTCTTCTCAGTGTCCAGGATGCATTTTGAGAAGATGACTCACACATCATTTATTTTTGAAAAAAACCTTTTGTCCACTAAATCGTTAATTAATTTGGAGTTTGTTTAGAATTATAAATAAGTAATACATTTTAATTTGTAATTTATACAAATAGTACATTATCAGAGATTTTAATTAAGAATTAAAAGTCACCTGCCGTTCAGTTACATTTTATATAACTGTATCATTTCATAAATTATTTGTCCAGCGGTCCACTGCCCCAGCATTGGCGACGTCCTCTCAGATCACATGGCCTACCGCCTAATTTCTGGTAGGCTGGGAGAGTTTGGTTCTGTGGTGATGCTGGAGTGCTCAACTGGGTACTATTTGGGCGCGGGGCATCGGACTCTTCGGTGCCTTGCCAACCGAACTTGGGAGGGGTCAGATGCCCCAGCTACCTGTAAGAGTAAGTACTGATACACACAAAGACACTATTATGACTGTCTTATGTCGTGTCGGGGTTACGACACGACAAAGGGCAAAGGAAAACAGGGGTTAAATACACGAGGGAGTACCGAGGGAATGGGAATGGGCCGCACACAGGACAAGGACTATCAAAATAAAACAGGAACAAGAGACATTTACAAAGATGTGCCCGTCATTTATTTATCTTTTCTTCCAAGGAGTCCGACTTTCATGTAATTTTTTTAAAGTAGCCTTAAGCAATAGTTATCCACGCTTTCTGAAAGTTTTCAAAGTTTTTCTTTTGACATCGGCTGCCTATTTTTTCTCATTTTCAGTCCACCCCTTGTATCTGACCATTTTCAGAGGAATGGGCTTTTGTTCACCTTGGTCAGGAAAGGTGAGGTCAGCTGTCCTCAAAATTACTGAAGCAGTGTGAGATCATCTTGACAGAGAACTGAACAAAAGGCAGTGAAAATTCAAAAAAAGAGCTTTGAATATCCTTCAAGAAGCCTGGAAAACCATTTCCAAAGACTATTTAAAGAAATGATAAGAAATTTTCCTGAGAGATTTCAGACTGTTAAAAAATAAAGGTGATCATACAAAATATTTACTTTCAAGACCTTTTAAATGGCATAAATGTTTTTTGCTATATGTTCTGTATTTCAGGTATGATTTCTAATCAGTGCACCTGTTTCCCATTTTCCTAGCAAGATAAAGAAATGAGGGGAGACTTGGAATAATTAAAGAAAGCTACTTTCCTAGCATAATTGCTATGTTTAGTTTAAAAAAACAACAACAACTGTGCTTTTCACCTGCTTTGAGGGGCAAGCATGCATGTGCATAATCCTCTGTCATCGGTATATTTGAGAGGGAGCTGCTTTATGTGTGGTTGTGCGTCAGGTTTTATCTTTTTCTTCTACTTTTTTTGAAATTAGTTACCAGGGGTATATGTGTTTCGAAACGCCTGAGGATATTAACCACTGCACATTGTCTAGGGACTGTGTCTCTTTCAAACAGAATGCAGTCTGTGCTTCCTAAATGTGGGGTATATGTCGATAGTAGTGAAATACTGTCTGTACAAATACAGTCTTACTATGCAATGCATCTTTGCTGCTTGTTTCATAAAGAGAGGCTGTGACAGAACATTGGGACTTTGACAACTTTCCAGTAGGCTACAGAATTTCATAGTGTTGCGTAATATATGATATGCGAATGGAGAAGTGAAATGTGTACACTGGAGAAGTTTAAAAAAAATTATTAAAATTTTAAATGTATTTTACATTAAGCCAGTGGTTTAAAGACTTTATTTGGCTACATTTTTTTGTTAATTTCTCTAGGTAGTGTTTGAGCTGACCTACCTATCATTGCAGCAGTTTCAAGGGATTTGGCAATGTAACAGAAGTGTCTGTTTAAATTAGCCAGTGACTTTAAAGCTGTGTCTCCCAGGATATTAAGGCAGAATGAGGTTAAATCTTCTGAAGGAAATAAATTCCTGCAGATATTGTGTTGGAAAACAAAAATTTAGCATGTTTAAATTTAGGATGGTAGTCTTGTAATGCTTCATTTAACTTACCAATCATGATGAAGGCTTGACAACACAGACCACTTTATTTGCAGATTTTGTAAAAGATGGAAAAGTATAATTTGCAACACGATGTTATGTAATGTGTAATTTGTTACTTTGTAACGACACATTTATTTCATTATTTAGTTATCTCCTGTGGGGAACTTCCTTCCCCACCTTTTGGTACCAAACTGGGGACGTTGACCACATTCGGAGCAACTGCAATCTTTATGTGTAACCATGGCTACACGCTGGTGGGATCCCACGTGAGGGAGTGTGGCGCTAATGGGCTGTGGAGTGGTGTAGAGACCAGGTGTCTAGGTAATGTCCATTAAATGTGATACGATGTTCAAGATGTTGTGGTTTATCCTAAGTCACTTTGGCACAAAAATGAACAATTTGACTCAAAAATATAAGTCATTGGAAAAGAAATGTAGCAAGCTGTTAAAGTAAAATCAAAGTCTTGACTCATCTCATATTACATTAAAGAGAAAAATCCAAACTGATTAGTACCTCACTAACACCATGGAATAGAACACCTGAGTCAATGTAATGAACAAGTAAAGCCTATATGTACAAATTTGATAAGATAGCCCATTGTTCATATTCATGTTACCCATGCAAATTTCACATCCACCCTCATATTCTTTTGAGATTTTGATGAGTAGGCAAAATATAATAGTATTTGTCATTCGTTGATAGAGATGATGTTCGCTGACCTAAAAAATCAATAATAATACTATCTCTTAAAATTAGAAATAAGTGTCTACTTGTAACAACTTTAGAAAGGCTAGTTATTTTTAACTTTTAACCTTTGGCAATAACCAAGTGACCATTCAGAACTGGGTGGACTATTTATCTCGAGAATCTTAAGATGTGGAGACATGAAACTGTTAATAGGTATAAGTACTAGTAAAACTGGTCATAGTACTCAGTCGCTGATTCCATTAGATACACAAACATAAAGAAAAAGGGATCGACTTTGAAACACATCTGCTAACAGATGAAATAGTGTCAAATACAATTCAGAATTTCTTTACACCTCAGCTCACAGGAGTCTTGCAATTTATGTGCTGAAGCTTTAAGTAATCCCGGGCAGATGTAGTGCATGAAAAAAATTGTTTAAAGGACTGCTTTTAAGAGACTTTTGCCCATCTGTAATTGCTGCAAGTTTAGAACTAAAGTCTTTGAAGGATGATTTGCAAAGGCAGACATTTGAAAGTTTAAGCATCTAAGCTCCTACATATAATTTGGCAGTCCACAGTGACTGCTGGCACAATGAGCCAGAATGTGTTTAAAATCAGGGCTCAGCACACAAAACCAGCTTCAGTGATGTGTGAGTGAGTTAAAGATGTGTTTCATTGTGCTTTATTAATTTCTGTCACTTTGCTTCTCCCAGCTGGCCACTGTGACTCTCCAGATCCTATAGTCAACGGCCACATTAGCGGGGATGGATCTAGTTACCGTGACACAGTGGTATACCAGTGCATGTTAGGATATCGCCTAATTGGCACATCAGTCAGAATCTGCCAACAAGACCACCGGTGGTCTGGAACAACACCTGTCTGTGTCCGTAAGTTCACAATACCAACAACATCGGAGTTAAAGATTGGTTGCTGCTTTTGTCAAATATGAAAAGCTAAAACCTATATTGTTATATAAAGAAAATCTTCAGAGACATCACACAATTTATTCTTTTAGCATTTACATTTTTTTTCAGTGAATATATCTGTGCACCAACCTTTAAAAAAGTTGGAAATATCACACAATATCAAGAGGGAGAACCACAATACTTATTCCGAACCTCAAGTTTCTCATCACATTTCTCTCCACTCTTTCTCTCTCAGCAATCACTTGTGGTCACCCAGGCAACCCAGCCAATGGGCGGACCAATGGCACCGAATTTAATCTCAATGATGTGGTCAACTTCACCTGCAACAGAGGTTACGTCCTAAGTGGAAATGCTCGGGCTCAGTGCCGACTTAACGGACAGTGGAGCAGCCCCTTACCAGTCTGCAAAGGTCTCGTCCACATTCATTAACACAGAGCTAGCAACACATGCACATGCTTGTAATGCTTTATTCTGTTAAATCACCTCTATAGATTAGAGTTTTATATTATTTTTTTTGTCAAGAAAGTAAATGTACACACACTCTGTGTTAGTGAAATAGAGAATTTAACTATTTAACACTATCTATGTAGCTTTTTTTCACTTTTAAAATCATAAAATCTATGTGTGAGGAGCCAACATGATGCTATCGACATCTGTTGAGTAAAATCATAACCAAATAAAAGAAAAAGCCTCAATGACAAAAATTATCCCTAGGTTGTATTGTAAAAAACAGATTTTCCTTTAAATTGTGGATTGCTGTGGTATGTTCAGCATGTGTTGACTGAATTTGCTTCTACCCACATTATGTAAATGAAATTGCTTTTGGAACCGAGTCTGCTGCTAGTAAAAGAGAGAACACAACAAAATCTTATCTGCGAGATGAATTCAGACACAATCAGTGTATCTCCAAATAAACTAATAAATTCATTCGTGCACAAACACAGCTGGGTACATGTCCAGAGACATGCTCTTATCCTCTGCTAACCATGCACGGTCATTACAGTATAAACCTCTCTAGACCTCTGGTAGTGTAACAGTTATGATATACTCAAGCACGCACACACACACACAAGCATTTTGCAAAGTCATGAGAGCAGATCGATATAACGTAGTTGCTCACATGGTTTCCCATTGAAGCGATTCATCCTCGCTTGCCTGCTTGCTTTCTCCATCTCCCCCACATTTTCTCTCTTATCCTGCTCTCCCTCCCTCTTTTTACCTCACAGCAGCAGCTGTCAATTATGAGACTGAAACTTTCTTTGTTCCCATAGGGTGCCAAACACACACACACACAAACACACATAGGCGTCTCCCCCATGGACTTGAATTTGAGTGAATGTCAGTCTCCCCTGCGACATGGGGAAAATCAAACTCCACTCCTATTGGACTGGCATGTACCCAGAGAGAAAAAGTACAAGGGACCAGAGGAGGGAATAGGGAACAAAATGCTTCAAAAAACAGAGCAGGGTATGACAAAAGAGCAGTTTGAAGAAGACCAGAGCAGAGCAGCATGGATGATATGAAATTGTAACTTCGTTAAATGGTAATTGAGTATTCAGTACTCAACCCCACAAAGCTCCCAAGATATATAGCCATCACCTTTATATATGCTTGCATATAAAAACTATGTAAACACTTAAATGGCTCTTCTGCTCTCTCGTACAGTGGTGAACTGTTCTGACCCCGGTCATGTGGAGAATGGCGTGCGCCAGTCTGGCCTTCGTTACCCAGAAGTCTTCAGCTATGGTGTGACTGTAGCAATCCACTGCAAACGAGGCTTCTACCTTTTGGGTTCTGCACTCCTTACATGTCAGCATAATGGACTGTGGGACCGGCCAATCCCTCGTTGCCTAGGTATGGATGAACAAGTGAAGGTGGTGGGGGAAATATTTGGCTCGATTGAAAAAGTGACAATAAAGCTGTAACAGAAGCAGATACTGAATGAGAGCCATTACCTTATAAGCAAAATGTCTTTCCTGTTGTGAACAGAAGAATTTGGGGATTTTTTTATAAGAACATGCCTTCAAAAAAGTAGTCACAAGCAGGTGGCTTTTTTTTGTTTTCTGGAATAGGCATTTGAGGATTGAAATAGCCTGAAGAGCCTTTGAGAGTAGGATAAGGAGGCGTGGATGAGAGAGTGAGAGCAAACGAGAGGGTTCAAGAAAGAAAATGGGAAGAAAGTAATCATAAAAGAAAAGGGTATGAAAGAAAGAGTCGTAAAGGTTTGAGTATGATTTGTGTGCATGTGTGTTTACAGAAAAAGAAAGTTGGAATGTGTCTCATAAGGCTATAGGTGGTCTTGTTAGAAAGCTACCATTGCTGATAGAAACAAAGAGATTAAACTAGTGAGTGATAGTGAGAAGGAAGCAGATTCACAGATGAAGAGGGGAACAGAAGGTGAACAAAAGCTTAGAATAAAGACACAGGAACAGAGGTGTAGAGATGAGAAATCAGACAGAGAGGAAGGAAGGGGCAGACACCGGTGAAGCACTTGGCGTCTGTGCATCGAGTGTTGCATTCGCGAGACAAGGTCTTATCGGAAAATTGGGGGGAAAGGGGTGATGACAGAGGGGCAAGGAGAGGATGGAGTAATACAATTTGGGGGTGAGGAGAGATATCGGAGGACAAGTCATTTGGCAGCAATAGAAAATCGAGAGCAGTTCCATATCAGTGTCCTCCAGAAACTTGTGCTTTGTAAAACATGGATTTCTCCGAAGCTGAAGAAAAAAATTGGGCGTCTGTTGCTTAAATGCTTTGGAATGATTTTTTTTCTAGTTTTCTACATAGAAGAAAAGCAGAGATGCTTTCAGTGTTGTCTGGCTGAAGTGAATTTAATTTCAGATGAGTTATTGGTTTTCTCTCCCTCTCTCAGGCAATTCAGTTAAACTCAATAAGCTTTACTTGCATGCCTGTATGCCACAATGTGGTGTAAGCAAGGCAGGTTTAATTATTTATGTGCATAAGTTTTATTGTACAGTTGCAAAGTCATAATAAGTTGTCTTGTATTGGTTAAGGTGCATATCACACAACCAAAACATCCTTGGTTGTCTTCCAGTTCACCTTGGTTGAACAGCTAACGCCTCTGTCTCATGCTACATTTAATGTCTACACTTCTTTCTTTTTGCAGTCCCTGTTTGCGTATTTTCACACAAGCATGCACACACAAAAACAACAAGGGCTTGCATTAATCCCACCCCTCTTTTGCTGAAAACACTCTCCTGTTTGCTGTCTCTGCAGTGACCCAGCTGCACAACCTGAAGCAATAGTATCTGTAATCTATAGTTGGATGCATCCACACTCAAACACACATTCAGAGACATACACAAACACTCACACACTAAACCCTTCTTTATCTCTTTCAATCTCTTGCTGTCTCTGTAGCTATTTCCTGTGGTGACCCTGGTGTACCCCCTAATGTAGTAGTATCTGGGACCAACAGTTGGACATATGGTTCAGTTCTGCAGTACTCTTGTCTACCTGGTGGAGTGCTTGTGGGCAATGCTACTCGCCACTGTCAGGAAGATGGTACATGGAGTGGAGCACCACCCTACTGCACTGGTAAAGTCAAAGTAGTTGATATACCTGCATGTCTAATAGACACGATTTACATTTTGTGCAGGATTAGGGCTAAGTTGAATGATTCACTGTTGCTGTCATACATATTCGCACTACACATAAGGCAAATGTACCACATCTACAGTGAGGCTTTCAACAAGGAAATCTGTATCCAGAAATGCCTTTTTAATAAGGCCTTGCAGAACACAATTACTAAGATAAAATATTACAGTATGGCAAGCGCCCCTGCTCACAACAACAGTGTGCAATTTGTGCCAATCAATCAATCTTTATTCCAGACTCATGATTCATAAAAACAAGCACGACAGTCATGTAAAACACATCCACAACAACAAAGAAAAAATACACCCAGATCACCTTCCCACAAAGAGACAATTGTACCAGTCTCTGCTGGTGTTGAGCCACCTTTGTCTCTTCAGTGATAAGCTCATGGCATTAGTATAGGCTACATGAGGTTTATTTAGACTCACCTTCCTATAGTTTGTCCACAAGTATGAAGTATGCAGAGATGTACAGTGTGCTCTAAAAAGAGAACTCTTCTGGTATTTGAGCTATAATAAGATATTTGACCTCATTACAGACAATAAGATTATTATTCAACAATTTAAATTTGGAAAGTCTTAGATGTTCGTCATCATTGGTTCTACAATGATGACAGTGCTCTTACGGGCATGGTATCTAATATCATGTTCCAAACCATAAGCAGAATGTAATGTATGCGAAGGAGCTGCTGGAGACCACCACTACCTGGACTGAAGACCACAAGATTATCTGCACATACACACAGAATTTGTATTTGTTTATTTGTATCTATATCTTTACTGTACCCTGAGCTCTGAGAAAAACAATTTTGTTCGACTACGCCTTATTAAGTGGTCTCTAAGACAAAAAGGTTCATGCTGACTTTGGAGCTACTACATACTGTCACCATCATTATATGATCATTTCTAGAGTTTGCTTGCATGTACGCTACCAGTCAAGTTTGGACATTTAATGGGATTTAATGGGTTTGCTTTATTTTCATGACTATGTACATTTTAGATTTTCACTGAAGGCATCAAAACTATGAATAAACACATATGGAATTATGTAGTAAATCAAAAACCCTGGATGACCAGCGAGGTCCGCTCACTCCTCAAAGCCCGTGATGCTGCCTTCAGGTCAGGTGACAGAGCTCTGTACAGGGCTGCTCGAGCTGACCTGAAAAGGGGGATTAAAAAAGCCAAGTCAGACCACAAAAGGAACATCGAGTCCCACCTGTCCAGCAACAACACACGAGAGGTGTGGCAGGGAATGCAAGACATCATCAACCACAGAGGCAGCACTGCGAAAACAGAGAATTCGAGTGTGCAGCTGGCAGAGGAAATAAACAGCTTCTTCGCCCGCTTTGAAACACCACAACAGCAACACTCATCTGCTTCAGCCCTGCTCCCATCCTCATCCTCACCTGGTTCCTGTGCCGCTCCACTCACTGTAACGGAGCACGATGTCAGACGTGTGCTCCTAGCAGTGAACCCCAGAAAGGCGGCCGGTCCAGACGGAGTACCTGGCAAGGTACTAAGAGCATGCGCACACCAGCTCACCCTCATCTTCACCAGACTCTTCAACCTATCACTGGATCAGGCAGCCATCCCATCCTGTCTAAAATCAGCCACAATCATCCCAGTGCCGAAGAAGTCTCCCATCACCAGCCTGAATGATTACCGCCCTGTGGCCCTCACACCGGTAATCATGAAATGCTTTGAGAGACTAGTCCTTCAACACATCAAGGATTACCTCCCCCCAGAATTCGACCCCCACCAGTTTGCATACCGTGCAAACAGATCCACAGAAGACGCCATCGCCACAGCCCTCCACGCTGTGCTGAGTCACCTAGAGCAGCGGCAGAGCTACGTCCGAATGCTCTTTGTGGACTACAGCTCAGCCTTTAATACTATCATCCCGGACATCCTCATCAACAAACTGGTCAATCTTGGCCTCCCTCCTCTCACATGTGCCTGGATAAAGGATTTCCTCACAAACCGGCCCCAGACTGTGAGACTCGGCCCTCATCTCTCCTCCACTCGCACACTGAGCACCGGCTCCCCACAGGGCTGTGTGCTGAGCCCCCTCCTGTATTCTCTCTACACCCACGACTGCAGTCCGGCCCACAACAACACTCTCATCATCAAGTTTGCTGATGACACCACGGTAGTCGGACTCATCTCGAAGGGAGACGAGGCAGAGTACAGAGAGGAAGTCCTGAAGTTGGCAGCATGGTGTTCAGAAAACAACCTGGCACTGAACACCAAGAAAACCAAAGAGCTCATTGTTGACTTCAGGAGACACAGCACTGACTTGGCCCCCCTCTACATCAACGGGGAGTGTGTGGAGAGGGTCCACACCTTCCGGTTCCTTGGTGTCCTCATCTCTGCTGACATCTCCTGGACGGAAAACATCTCAGCGGTCATCAAGAAGGCCCAACAGCGGCTGCACTTCCTGAGAGTCCTCAGGAAGTACAAGCTGAACTCCAACCTGCTGCTGACCTTCTACCGCTCGTCCATTGAGAGCCTGCTAACCTACTGCATCACGGTATGGTACGGCAGCTGCACCAAGGCAGATAGAGTGAGGCTTCAGAGTGTGGTCAAGACAGCACAAAAGATCATCGGCTGCCCTCTCCCCTCCCTGATGGACATTTATTCCTCCCGCTGCCTCAGCAGAGCAGCAAACATCATCAAGGACAGCTCCCACCCTGGCTTCAACATGTTCAGCCTGCTTCCCTCAGGGAAGCGCTACAGGTGCATCAACACTAAAACCCACAGACTCAAAAACAGTTTCTTCCCCAAAGCGATAACCACCCTGAACTCACACATGCACCGATAACACAGCCCCCCACTTCCCACTTCCTCTATGGACCACCACTATTTATACCAATTCTATGTGCAATAACTGTATATACATAAACACTATTTATACCAATTCCATGTGCAATAACTCAACTGTACATACATAACACTATTTATTACATATTGTTTACGGTTTGTAAATTGTACATTTTATATATATATACATCTTCTTCCCTATGTTAATACTGTCCATATGTATATAGTGCTGCAGAACTGTACCCCCCCCCCCCCCCCCCCCAACATGTTTACACTGAGTAGGAGATGCTCTGTATCTCATTGTACAGCTGTATAATGACAATAAAGGCACTCTATTCTATTCTATTCTATTCTATTCTATTCTATTCTAAATCGCAAAACATGTTTTATATTTTACATTCTTCAAAATAGCTACCCTTTGCTTTGATTGCTGCTTTGCAAACTCTTGGCATTCTCTCGATGAGCTTCACGAGGTCGTCACCTGAAATGGTTTTCCAACAGTCTTGAAGAAGTTCCCAGAGATGCTGAGCACTTGCTGGGCCTTTTGCCTTGACTCTGCAGTCCATCTCATCCCAAACCATCTCGATTGGGTTAAGGTCAGGTGACGGAGTGCTGGCCAGGCCATCTGGCCCAGCACTCCATCACTCTCCTTCTTGGTCATATAGCCCTGTTGAAAAATAAATGATGGTCCAACTAAATGCAAACCGGATGGGATGGCGTGTTGCTGCAGGATGATGTGGTAGCCATGATGGTTCAGTGTGTCTTCAGTTTTTAATAAATCCCCAACAGTGTCACCAACAAAGCAGCCCCACACAATCACACCTCCTCCATGTTTCAGAGTGAGAACCATGCATGTAGAGACCATCTGATCACCTTTTCTGTCTCGCACAAAGACACAGCAGGTGGAACCGAAGATCTCAAATTTGGACTCATCAGACCAAAGCACAGATTTCCACTAGTGTTATGTCCATATCTGGGCTCTAATCTGAGGTGCCGTTAACTTGCAATTTCTGAGGCTGGTGACTCAGGTTAATTTATCCTCAGCAGCAGAGGTGACTCTTGGTCTTCCTTTCCTGGGGCAGTCCTTATGTGAGCCAGTTTCATTGTAGCGCTTGATGGTTTTTGCACCTGCACTTAGGGATGCATTCAAAGTTATAGCAATTTTCCGGACTGACTGACCTTCAGTTCTTAAAGTAATGTTGGGCTGTCGTTTCTCTTTACTTGTTGATTGGTTCTTGCAATAATATAAATTCAAACAGTTGTCAAATAAGGCTGTCAGCTGTGTACCAACCTGCATAACACAGTCTATGGTCCCAACCCCAATAAGAAGGCAAAAAAATTCCACAAATGAATCCTGACAACACACACCTGTAAAGTGAAACCATTTCATGCGACTACATCATAAAGCTCATTGACAGAAGGCCAGGGGTTTGCAGCGCTGTTAACAAAGTGTCCCTACTTTCAGGAATCTAAAATATAAAACATATTTAAAGTTATTTATGATTGTTTTCTACATGTATCTACAATGTAGAAAGTAGTAAAAATGAAGAAAAAACATAAAATGAGAAAGTGTGTCCAAACTTTTAACTGCTAGTGTATACATACTATGCAGAGATCTTGTCAGATGGTAAACAGTACCAGTAAAGACTACAGAATAGCAAAAACTCACTGATCAAAGGTAAAAATAGTAGAATTCCAGGGAATTGAAGAATGAAACAAGTGTTTTTTGAGAACAAAAGATTGAGCTATTAAAAAAACAGCAACACCCCATCTGGAACAAAAACAGTGAGCCGTACCCCACAGGCAAGTCAGTACGAAGACATCTTTGTTTTGCCTCAGCATAATATACTGTGAAGTATTAACTGGAACTGACAGGTATCTCTGACTGACGGACAGGCTCCTTGTGTGTTTCAGAACCACTCAATTCTTCAGCCGTATTGTTTTTTGATTTTAGATCAGAGGGTGTGATGTACTGTATTGAGGAAATGACAGTGGTAGACAGTCACCTAAGAAACGTCACGTTATGATTGAAAGTTAGTGCTCTATGAATATTTATCTCTGGATTCGATTTTCCACTTTCCACAGTTCCAGACATGAATAACATACCAGAAGAGACGCCATAATTTTAAATCAGTTAATCAATTTAATAAGTGACAAATTGCAGCAAGCTGTTTATATCGTTGATTATAATTACCTACCTTCCAGCTTACTGAGAACCAACCACCCCATGACCACGCTGCCCTTCATCCCACATGTCCTCCCATTTGTTCTACAAAAAAAGATGAAGGGAGAAATTATTTGAACATTTTCAAGCTGTTAAAAAAACTTTGTTCAGTTTTTATATGCTTTTTATTGCATTACAAATTTATGAACTATGTCACCATTTGACAGTTTTGCTTGTGTAAATTATCTTGACAAAGTATTTTATGTCATTTTTATCACCTCTGCAATTTATCACAAACACAGAGACATAATGATCTCTTACATGCTGGAAACTGAGCACACGTTATACTACAGGGCATATTTCCTGGCTTGAACTGCACATGTTAGAAACAGGCAGGAATAGAGAGGTGGCAGAGTCCTTGTTCACTTCTCAGGTTGTAAGCATTCCTCTACACTGGGGTTGCACAGATCCCACAACACTACAACCGATCATTTCTAAACTCAGCATCAACAGTCTCAACAGCTGAAATGCAATAAGCTTACTCTGCTGGCCTCAAAACAGAGCACTCAGCAGGGCAGAATACATCCTGCAGCTGAAGAACTCATTGAGATGCAAGACACTGCATTTGGCGCTGTACCCTGTTAAACTCACAAATCCCTACCGATGGAATTTAAGCTGCTAAAATTGTGACACGCTCAGTGCTTTTAATGCTAGAACAATTTGGTATAGCCTAAATGCAAAGTACAGTTCTACAAAGTTTGCATGTCTGGGTATGTGCATCTATGTGTGAGTTACTGTATATGAAAAGGTTAAGCAGGCAAATTGTGTCATTGCAATTTCTCCAGTGCATATGCTGTTTAGTTGATGTTGTTGACCTCTAGGATGAATGCTTGCGTGTATTTTTAGCATAATGATCCCAGTGAGAGACGACCTCCTGATCTAGCATTTTACCATTTAGTTGCACAAAATCACTAAAACCTATTAGAACACTAATGGACATGACTGCAGCAAGTGTATTTGGATTCACTCTGCAAATTGATGTGGTTTGATGTGTTTCTATGTTTGTGTCACAGCAGTCCAGGATTATGTTGGGGAGTGGGGGAGTCGTTTGGTTTTTAAGAGCATTGTTGAGTTTGGTACATTAACTTTATGCTTCCTTTCTTGCTATAGGTGTGAGTGCTGGAATCTGTGGAGACCCAGGGATCCCTCCTCATGGTGCCCGTATAGGAGGAGAGGAATTTAAAACCAAGAGCCTTTTGCGCTTTAGCTGCGAGGCAGGATATAACGTGATTGGGTCAGCCGAGAGGACCTGCCTTCATAATGGCACCTGGAGTGGTACACAGCCTGTCTGTCAAGGTGGGAAGTGTCAAAATGACCATTTATATTCCTCATATTAGGTGAAAGTTTGGCACTTGAACTTGAGTGAAACGTAAACTGCAGCTTACACTTTAAACAGCATATAGAACTTTTTATTTATTTAGTTATTTTCTGTCATAGCGCTGAAAATCGAAGCAGTACTTTCTCCTTGACTCGAGATAGATATTTATGGGCTCTTCTTATCTGTATTCTATTTATATAGAGCCTTTAAAAGGCTGCTGCTTGCTTTATACAAGAAATTTAAATGTGACAACATGCTGAACTGTCTGTTTTGAAAACATACACTTTGATGGCAAGTCGTCTTTGTCTCTTTTGAGGTTACCTTTGGGCCTCAGACTAGATTCTATAAAACATTGCCTTAAAAATATACCCTGATATAAAAGGAACCAAACAAGATTTGCTTATAAAGTCTGTGTGGTATATGGATTTAATCATTTAGATCTTTATCCTAACTATTTTCTTTTTTGTGAGAGCTGTAGTGATTTAGATAAAGTAAGAGCGAAGGGCCCATATTGGATAATTGATATTACACATATTTATTGAGTCTTTGGGTTTTCGTAAACTTCTTTTTAACTCATTTTACTTCATTTTTTTAATGTAATATATTGGCCAGACTGAGATGGTCCACCATACTTTGCCCATATGTGATACAGATAGAGTTAAATATAGAGGTTTTATGTTACAAATGCTGATATTACACTTCTTGGGTTTTCCGTTTATTTTATTGCATTGAATATTAATGAGCAGCTGCCTCGCAGTCTGCCATTTTTCATTTGCTTGCAAGAGACACTTCTGCAAAACTGATCTCCAACGTCTCTCATCGGTGTGCAAAGCATGCTCTTGGTTTGCTGCTGGCTCTAAAAGTGAAGACGAGTCTTTTTTGCACTCTTGCCACAGTGCAAGTTGCTGTAAACTTTTGTTGGCACTCCCTACTTGTGCATATGTGAAAAATAAATGCTAACTGCGGTTTGGGGTATGATAATGCAAAATGAATTATTGACCTCTGCAGGACCCTCTCTATGTTCTTGGTCTGGTTCTCGTTCAAACATAGTTGCATCCTGGGTTTTTGTATTACCAGCTGACACTTACAGGGTTATAACTGTAATCACATAATTAAGATACACAACCAACATTCCTTTGCCACATTGTGACTGACCTATTAGAGTAGGCTGGGCTATTTGGGAGGACATCTTAAAGAGACAGGAAAGAAAAAAACGGCGTGTTTCAGAGTTTGTGCAGCAGTTTGTTTTTTGCTACAGTATGTGTACATACTTTAATCCTAAATAAAGCCATTAATTTTTAAATAAACATTATATAGGCTCTTGAGCGATTGTAATTCCTCTGCTGATTTTTCAGTTACTCACAGAGACGCATAATGTAAGACGATTGTTGAATTTAAAATATGAAGACTCAAGTTTGTTTGTTTGTGTGCATGCTTGGACACAAAGGACTGAAGTGTGTCACTCGTAAATAAGTTGGATCTTTGACAGCACTGTGTTAATAACCTGCATCCTATAGTCGACAACAACAGTTTCCAAAGACACTCTTTAAACCCACGGGAATCCAGGGGAAATTAAAGTGGGTCCCCCTAGAACTGTAGAGACACTGGAACCATTAGCTGCTGCCTGTGTAGCCTTGCCGATTTTCACCACAGATATTCAGGCCGAGTAAAGCAGACATGGTCTACACTGTAGTCTGATGCAAATTTTAAATTCAATTGGATAGACGATTTATTCTCGCAGCAATTTGAGTTGTTAGGTCGAGGAAGAGGGAGTCACAATGTATCAGTGCTTGTTTATGTGTCTGTGACACAAAAAGTCACCAGTATACTAACAATAGGACAAAGCGTACTTACTGTTATACGTAAATTTAGCTGCTAAATTGCATTTATTTGTTTGACACATTTTACATCAAATTACCATGCTTTTTTTTGTATTCACTGAGTTGTTACAAAAGTGTTTCCAAGCCTGAAAATGGCATGTTTTAGAAATGCTGAATCTCATAATGTGTTTTTTTTCCTGTTGGAAATCATTATCTTTAGACTGTATGTGTTTAAAATAATACAGATGGGTGGAACTTTAAGACACAGAGCTCTAAACTGAAATTATACTAAGCTGTTGTGGACAGTGTGTGGTTGGGAAACTGCAGACAGTCTCTAATTTTAACCTCTTGTAAGTCTTGACTTCCTTGCATATGTGGAAAAACTGACGTAAATATCAAGTCAGTCGTACAGACACACACACACACCTTAGAAGTGTGTTTGTGTTTGTGTGTGCCATTGTCTGTGATTGTGTAAGGTAATTATTTATGTCTGTCTACAGTTGTTTTTCATTAAGCTAATAGTGGTTAAAAGCTGATTCAGAGAGGGTAAGACATCTGTCACTGACACACACAAATGCAAAGAAATCCAAACACACTTCCAATTAAATACACACTCATCTACAAACTGTTACTCACAGATTTAAAGAAAAAAATAGCTAGCTGTCATAGACGCACATGCAGCTTTGTATGATGTGCTCCACCTACACGCTGCCTCACGTACTTTTGAACGAGGCTTTTAAGAGTTCTGGCTAATGAATACCATCAATAGGTGTTTGATTGTTAAAGGCTGTCAGCTGTCATGATCTTATTAGCGAAATGTGCTGTGGCTGGTTGCTAATTTCTGTCGGTCCTGTTAATGTGCTGTGCCAGCAGGCTAAAGGTCGATGGCTCACTAGATAGAGTCGTAGTGCTTTCCCGGCTGCATTCATGAACCATCCCCTGACAATTTTGTCTTACAATCTACAAGACCAGCTGCGGCTCAGACACAAAGAAAACGTCCGCGGCTCAAAAGAAGACATCACAGAGGCTGACTTTTTCCACAAAATAAAAGGGAACCCCTTAGATTCACTTTAGGCTTTAGTAGAGGAACTGTTGAAGCAGCTGTGAACATGAACACCAGTGTGACTTAATGAATGCTGCAATGTCAAGCACACAGCCAATCTTGAAATATATTTCTGTATTCTCTGTGCTCTCATCGCTGCAACTGTGTTCTCCCCAAAGATGACTCAGGAAGGACATTGTCCACAAGTATTGACTGATAATTAGCTCCACAGTCCTGCTGCATGACCCAGTGCTGCTTCTTGCCATCATTTGTTTTCCTCTACAATTGCTGTACCTCGCAGATGTTTGGCAAACAGTAAGCACGACCAGGCAGCACCTGACCTTGGATCTTTTACAGGCGCTGTACTTGGCTCAGTGGCGTTTTGGAGGTTAAAGTTAGTGATGTAGGGGTTTTAACAACTTCCCCTTACTCACTACGACACAACTCTAATTCATCTGTAATTAACTGCAAAGGATCAGTGAAACACACTCCTTTTTTACATTATTTTATGCATTTCTGCCTTGATTGGATAGTGAAAATGGAGAGAGACAGAAACATGCAGTAAAAGTCTCACCTGGGGACGAGCGCTCAGCTTTGGGGTCGCCCTAGCCCAACAGCCTTTAATCATTAATCAGCTTCACTACCTCAAGGAGATATTTTATGTTATTTCCAGCTGACTCCAGTGATAATCTCATTATTGTAGCCCACAGCTGATCAGCCCTGAGGGACAGGAAGACAGTATTGCTTACACCGATATTATCGCTGAGTTTAATCAACGCTGATTGGTATTTCCTCACCCCTCAGCTGTATCCTGTGGTAACCCTGGCACCCCAGCACATGGCAGAATTGTCTTCAGTGACGGCATCACCTTCGGCAGCTCAGTGGCTTACACGTGCTGGGAAGGCTTCAAAACATCAGGCCTGACCACCAGACACTGCACAACCAATGGGACGTGGACAGGACAACCCCCAGATTGCACTGGTAGGATGATCATTGTTGTCTGAGTGATTAGTTCAAACAGCATGGGATTCTCACACAGCCTAGAAGCGCTGATTAAAATATTATCATTATTGTTATATGTATAGCAGTGTTTTTCTTTAGCAAATGGTTCAAGAGTAGCATAAATTGTTCAGGGACTTGGAAAGCAGCTGCTGTGTATCTTCTGAACTGCACAAGGTCTCTTGTGTGAGAGATTTTAAAGTTTAAAGTTTAACAGAGGCAGACAGATGTGTAGGGAAAGGGGGAAAAGGAGGTGGGAGGTAGACAGAATGAAGTTGGAATGTGCTTCAGGGAAGTTACAGTGAGGAAAGAGAAAGAAATTTGAGTAAACGGAAAGCACAGTTTTTAAGACATTTTAGAAAGCACAGTTTTTAGGCTTTGGTTTTACGGCTCTCATCCACAGCTCCAGGCTTACTGGCACACCACTGTATGACAGATTTAGGCTCACTTATACCACAACATTTCTGTTACTTCCTTTAGTGATCAGTTGTGGAGATCCTGGGACAATAGCCAATGGAATCTATATAGGAAGAGAGTTTAACTTCAACCACACAGTGATCTACCGCTGCAACCCCGGTCACTTGATGGAACCACCTGGACATGGACGCAACGTTCTGCGCTGCATAAAAGATGGAACTTGGAACCAAACTAAACCCAGCTGTAAAGGTATGAGGAAGTAATACTCTACATGACTGTTTCCATAGTTATGGATAAAAGCATGAAATGTTAAACTAAACCAACTAAATAAAATAAATATTGTTGAAAATTTACATGCTTACATGCAGAAATATTTTTTTTTGTTCAGTTCTGAGATTTTGAGCTATTTAGCTTACGAAACATGTTTTCTTTCAGACTGGTGGAAAGAAAATGTCCATTTCTATTTTGGACTGATTTTATAAAAATCCAAAAAAAAAGAGAGAATTATAATAAATGTTTGTTTTTTTTTAACATATAGAGTATGTGTGGCAATGTTTTGATGCAAAGCTTTGTTTAGATTAGCCCACTGGTTAGGAGAAGTTAGGGTATATGATAATGTTTTCTGATATATGAAAATAAAAAAGAGGGATCCCTTCTGTAAATGTCTATGATTTACCAAAAAAGTGAAACAAAAATATTCCGATTTCTTTTCTAAAAACATTTGCTAATTGTCCCAGAATTTGATTCATAATTAAATTGGAAATTTAAACAAGAAATTCTATAAAACCTGAAAAAAATAAAAATAAAATTAGATGAATAGCAAAATAATATAAATTAAGTGAGGCTTGAAAATGTAAACACTGTATACAGTACAATATTATTTATGTAGGATTTTCAGCAGGCAAGACTGTATTATAACTGATATTTAAAATTATGAGCACCTATTCTGATATCAGTTAATAACAGAATAATATACATAACTTTTATAAATATATTCCCCCACAATTCAGTGATATTTCTAGCTTTATCTGTCTTCATTTCTATCGTTTTTGTCTATAAAATGGTCCAATCAAACCAAAGAATTCAAGAAAGCAAGTCAGGACAGAAAGTATAAAAAGTTTTGTTGTATTCTGCATTGAAATAATAAAAGCACATGGACTAGACATAGTATAGTGTCAAATCTCAATGTAATGAGATCTTCTAATGGTAGAAAACAATGAAGAATTGTGATAGTAGTTAATGGTAGAGAGCACAAAAAACAAAGGGCAATTTAACTAAGAAAAACAGTATTGCAATGCGAACTGGTATAGTAAATAACAGCTTGTGAATTCAACAGTACATTAGTGGAAGAAGTGGAAGATTAGGCCACAGGAAGAATAACATCGCTCCTCACTATAACAGGGTGTTAAATCAGGGTTTATTTCCTGAAACCTTCTGTTTTCCCACAAACACAAAGGGGAGAATAAAAAAGGAATGCATTAAATTGAAATGGCTCAGAGTTTTACAACAGGCCATATTTAGAGTTTAGACTATGATACTCAACAACAGTAAAAAGGAATGTTTCCTGAGATCCACCCTGCCGTTTCTTCCCACAAACAGAAAATCTCCTGCTGGCTCCTGCAGTTGGAGAGGCTTTGAACTGAGATGAAAAAAAACTGAGAAAGCAGGAATAGAGGCTACTGAGAGGGAAGCAGAAAGAGGTGCAGAGAGGAAAAGCAGAAGTAAAAGATAGTGTGTGATACTGATAGAGCATGGGACTTGGGCAGGAAACTGAAAAGCAAAAGTTAGAGGTGGTATGGAAAAATGGGAAAGAGACAGTGAGATACAGAGGTAGAAACAGGCTATAGACTAGAAAAGTCTTTCCTCTTTGCTCTCCTTTAGTTCTCATTTTCTAAATCTCCCCATCTCATGTTCAACTCCCCTGTTTTCATCCTCTCATCGATCATTTGATCCCATTTTGTGACGAAAGCTTTTTAACACACAGACACCCATAGACACATTTAATGAAGGACCTATCGAACTGCAGGCAAAAGGGAATCAAGAGGGACTTAGACATAAGAATGACAATGAGTGACAGAGGAGGAGACTAGGAGGAGGAGAGAGGCGGCAAGGGATGGAGGGGTGTAGTGGAAGAAAACAATGGATTAGAGAAGAGAGACACAAAAACACAGAGTGACACACAATGCATAATCCAGAGATTTAGAGGGAAAGAATTTGGGAGGTGGAAAAAGAGAGTGTAAAGCAAGTAAATGAAAAAAGAAAAACAGAGAATGTGATGAGCCATCAGTGAGGCTACAAGGAGAAAGCAAGTGAGAAAGGAAGCGAGTGATGGGAGAAACAAAGAGAGCCAAATCAATACCTGCCCCCAAACCTGTAAACACACAGTGAGAAAAGGGATTAAGCCCATAAAATTTGTTGGCTGGGTGAATTGCACCAAGAGAGATATGCTTAAAAGACAAAGGAAGGGAGGGAGAGGCAGTAATGGTGTGAGAAGGAGACCAAGAGAGCTGGGGAAGAGGATAAAAGAGGACTGGAGCTGGGACAGAAGGCCAACGAAGAGAAGTGCAGGGAGAAAGCAAAGAAGGGTTAGAGGGAGTACGCAGACAGAAAGGAGGCAGGGGACCAGAGTGTAAGAAAGAGGAGAGTGTGGAGACGTGAGAGGAAAGAAGAGGGGATCGGGAAAGGAGTCAGCGAGCGCAATGATGGAGGGAAGAGCAAAGGTGCATAAGCAAGCAGGGATGAGAGTTAGTGCTCTTCCTCTGGGTTGTGAAGCCACCCTAGTCAATTCACAACAAGGAAAAGAGACAAAGAGGAAATAAAAGAGTTCAGAAACCTTCAATTACAGACACAAGTGTTTTTGGGCATCAGAGACCCACAGAAATATTGGTCTGGAATATTAACTGCTCAAGTCAATAAGAATGCATTCCTCTGTTTTAGTCAGCTAGAGTTTGTTCCCCAACAACAAAGTTGCTTTTAGGCGGAAGAAAACATTCATTCTGTGATGAAACTGAAACTTCATTAACTGCTGGCTAGCCACCAGCTATTATTCCTACAGTCACGTAACAATAAAACGATGAACCGTGTACATACTTTTAAGAAATTGGCATTGATTTGTGTGCAGGTGCGTAGGTTTGTTTTGAATGGGACAAACAAGGACACGTTGTAGAGTGGAGAAATATAATTTTTTTCTAAGGCTGGAAGGATGGCTTTGGGGAGCTGAAGGCTTCTTCAGAACACTGGTGAGATGGAAAGCCAGAGGTAACCAGTTGATTAGCTTGCTGTAAGCAGAATAACACAGAATTATAAATGAAATGCACGTACTTGTCACTTTATTAAGTACACCTGATGAAGTATTATTAATAAGTGTTATTGTTGTTAATATCATGAATTATTATTAATTATTAACCGTATTATTAATACATATCTTAGCAGCCAACCACACAAAAGCAACTCAGTGGTAAAGATATGGTCAAAATGACCTGCTGAAGTTCAAACTGTCCAAGTTTTGATTTAAGGGAATTTGAACCTGGCATCGTTATTGATGGCAGATGGGCTGGCCTGAGTATTTCAGAAGCTACTAATCCAATTTCCCACACAACCAGTTCTGGTGTTTACAGAGAACGGTCCAAAAAGGAGAAAATAACCGTGATCAACCGTTTTCTGGAAGAACGTGTTCCTGACCGTGTCCGTGCCTTTATGACCACAGAGTGCCCATCTTCTGATAGCTGCTTCCACCAGGATACCGTGCCATGTCACAAAGGTCACATCGCTTCTTAAACATACCAATGAGTTCACTGGATTCAAATGGCCTCCCCAGTCACCAGCTCTCAATGCAGTGGAGTCCCTTTGCGGGACGGGAGGTTCACATCATGGATGCACAGCTGATAACTCTGCAGCTATAACTGTGTAATACTGTCATGCCAAAATATTTGACGAATGATTCTCTGTGACAAAGAATTAAAACAGTGCTGAAGGTAAAAAGGGGGTCCAACTCGGTACTAGCAAAAGGTGTCCCTAATTAATTTTTGATTTGATTTTACTTTTATCAGAAAGAATGACGATAATGCAAACAGAGAAACAGAAAAATATTCCAAAAAATGTACAAGAAAAAATTAAATCTGGAGTTGTATACAGTATAGTTACAGATAGTTTTATATATTTATTTTTTTGCTCTTGATTACATGTGTTTATGCGCAATACTTATTGCTTTGTCCTCTGTATATACAGGATGTTTCTGTGCCTGTCTGCCACTCTCTCTTTCTGTGTGTGTGTGTGTGTGTGTGTGTGTGTGTGTGTGTGCATGTGTGTGTGTGTGTGTGTGTGTATGTCTATTGTATATCATCATAGCAGAATGAATGGAGCATGAAACCATCTGTCTCCTGGTTAGATGAGAATTACACTGGCTTTATTAGATGTTTGAAACCATGCAGATGGTTATCATTATCGTGGGGAGTCGGGCACATGCACACGCAGAGATGTTTGTCGGAGTGTTATGAAGTTAAACGCACACATATCCAGCTACATAAAAATGCTCTTGCATGTATGAACACTCACAGCGAGTTTCTTAAAATCTTGCAAAAAATCCTTTAACCTCCAGTCATCTCAGAAATAAATTCTCTGTGTGTAACAAATGCTTTTTTAAATGCATACTTGCCTATGTGATGCGTCGGACAATTTAATCCCAATATTAGTTATATAAACTGTCATTTACAAAATTGAGTTTCTAAATAGGACTGAGTTTGTGTGAGTCATTAACATTACATGAACAGCAGCTCCGTGCGCTCAGCTTCATGTACACACTGGAAAGAATAATTAAGTGAATTTGCATTTATGTGTACATTTTTTAATAATATGGTCAGATCTTCAGTTACTTCTATGAATGAAAAACACTATTTATTTTAACGCAAACAAATCACTGTGCCGCTTGGATGCCTACTGAATATTTAATTTTAACATTCACAGTATTGTTAGTTTTTGAGCCCGAAGGCTAACGACAAATGGCAAAAGCTAAACGGAGTCAGGGGTATGCAGTCCATTTAATCATTCAAGGTGATGGTTAGAAGTAGTTTGATTTATAAAATTGATATTTTTTTATATATTGTGAGGTTTTTTATTCACAAGAAAAGTCTTGTGAAGCAGAAGTGTTTCAGGAACTCTCAGTTCGTTGGTTTGTTTTTTTGGTTCGGTAACCTAAACATGGCGATTTCATCTGCTGCTTTAACTCTGTACATATCCAAATAGTGGTGATTACAGTCATCTGCAGATTTTGCTTTTTTCACATCTAAGGATGTATTTTTACCTCCACCTGTAGTCTCAAGTCATGTTGACCTTTTTTCAGTTGTTCCATTTCCAGCTTTGTTTCTCGACCCCCGGCTGCTATTTCCAAGTCAACTCGAAAGTTTCCTTTCTAATTGGTTCATGAACCCTAATAGTCACTTTTGTTACGGGATTAAGTTGTATACTGCATGAACCTTACAACCAGCTCTGCAAGACTACTAGTAGACATGTGTTGCAGTGGTGCATTAGCTCATGTTATCTTTTTAACTGTTTAATTTCCTATTATTTTATTTTTCTGTATATAATGCTGTTATATGTGTTTCAGTGATCCAGTGTGGAGCTCCCCCTCAAGTACAGAATGGGAAAGTGGAAGGGACCGACCATTCATGGGGATCGAGTATTAGCTATAGTTGTTTCCACGGTTATCAGCTGTCCACTCCTGCTGTGTTAACCTGTGAGGGGAATGGGACTTGGACAGGAGACATCCCGCAATGTCTGCGTAAGTTAGCGTGCCACTGCATATACTATACACCGCAGCATGCTGATGCACATTACTGTTTACCTTTTAGCATTTTTAACCGATCTGTGTACCAGTACAGAGTCCTAATTGTCATTTTTATGTCTTTTCAAGCTGTCCTATGTGGTGATCCTGGCTCTCCTGGAGGAGGATTCAGAGAGGGAAATATCTTTTCATACCGGTCAGTGGTTTATAAGTTAATGAAAAAGTTGTATTATGTCTCCTACGTTCTGTGCTCTACACAGCAACTATTTTACTTGCGTTATCCTGCCACAATTTAATTTTTCACTTCAAAACCCCTTTGATAAGTTGATGAATTAATTAACATTCCCCATTACTGCCTAATTTTGTGCATTTTTTTTGGTTTGTATTATAATTTCATATTTGCTTTCCTACATAGGTCAGAGGTCAGGTTCTACTGCCATGCCCCCTACTTGCTGGTAGGCTCTGCATCCAGAGTCTGTCAAGCAGATGGAAGTTGGAGTGGCCAACAACCAGCTTGCATAGGTAACTAAATGCAAACAATATGCTGACTTCATATTTATGCCCCATAATGTATATAGGAATACAACAGAGATGCTGCTTCAGCTTTAGATGTAGATACTTCATATATACTGAATACAGGACTTGTTACAGTATCTTGATGATAGTCCAGCGTGAAATCATAAACATCCATAAGAGTTTTTGTTTCCTCATATCAGGAAACGGAGATCTGGTCAGCTTAAACAAGCTAAAATTACCTATCATATAGGATATGACATTTACAGAAAACAGTGTAATGTTCCAGTGCATTTCAGTGCTTTTCTGGGCTTTTATAAATGTGCTAGTGTCAGTTTGTTAAAGGAAATTGAGATGTCTGGTCAGTATATTACTCCCAACACACTTTTACATTACACACAGAAAATCATGCATAAAGACTGAGACACATTAACAGAATGCTTACATAAATCATGAATACATATTCCAGTAGTTTCACAATTTTAGATGAACAGTTTGTCTACTGCAAAGGAAAACATTTCATCATATTATGATTAAAATTGTGTGAAATCAGATTATTGGTAAACAAGATTGTAGAGCTTACTCATATTCACATCTTGGCATTAGTATTCCTGCATACCTAGAGCTGAAGATATTATCTCGTCAACTGATGAAGTGTGTAGTTTTGATGTCAGCATTTGGTTTCTTTAAAGATTTTATCTTGTAAAGCAGTCCTTCACTTTTTGATGTGAAATTGAGGTGTTTGTGTTCGCTGTTTTGGAAGCGTGGAGCTTATTTTGGAACAAGTTGTAAAATTACAAGGAAAAAAGTGGAATTAAATCAGTCTTGCGAGAACAGCACAGCCATCACAGAATTTCTGTCACGTTGTTCTGCTAAAAATAATTGTGTTTTTCTCTGTTACTGCATATTGTTCAGATTTAAGTACTAACTGGGTACTTACATAGAAAAGTTATACTTCTTAAGACTTTAGTATAATGTATTCTGATACTGGTGAGGCATTGAATAATCTTCTGTGTTAAGTGCCTGAAGTCTTACCAATAATTCAAAAATCAATTTAAAAAAAGACTTTATTGGTTACACCTTGCAAATACTGGTCTGGATCCACTTTTGCCTGCAGAACTGCCTTAATTTTTCATGGCACAGATTCAGTAAGGTGCTGGAAACATTCCTCAGAGCCATAATGACAAGATAGCATCACACAACTCCTACGAATTTGTCAGCTCTACATCCAAGATCTGAATCTGCCTTTCCACCACATCGCAAAGGTGCTATACTAGACTGATAGTATCTCATGTCTGTGGGAGCTATTTGACTACAGTTAACTCATCATCTTGCTCAAGAATCCAATTTTTCAGATGATCTGAGCTTCATGACATAACATTAACCTGTTGGAAACAGCCATCAGAAGATGGGTAAACAATAGTCACATAGTCCGTGGTGTCCATTTGGTACAAATGGGAGGAATGGTACCCCCACACCATTACACCAGCAGCAGCACCTTGGTGTGGTCTTCTGCTTCTGTAGCCTATCTGCTTCAGTGTGTTGTGCAATCAGATATGCTCTTTTGCATACCTTAGTTGTAACAAGCAGTTATTTGAATTAGTCTTCCTGTCAGCTTGAAGCCATCTTGCCATTCTCCTTTGGCCTCTGGCATCAACGAGGCATTTTCGCCACGAGAGCTGCTGCTCATCGTACCATTCTCTGTAAACCCTACAGATGTGCAGGAAAATCCCAGCAGATCAGCAATTTGTGAAATACTGGCACCAAACACCACCTGAGTCACTTAAATCTGATTCTCAGTTCGAAATTCAACAGTACTGTAGGCTGATAGACATGGACATGTCTACCGGCCTACAGTAAATGCACTGATGCCCTGCACTGTAATTTACTGATTAGATATTTGCATTAACAACCAGCTAAACAAGTGTACCCGACAAAGTAACCGGTAAGTGTATGACACTGAAAAGACTTTGTAAAAGATATAAATATTTCTAAAAATGTTCACTGTGTGAATGTATTTGCAGACCCAGCCTTCAACAGCTGTCGTGATCCAGGAACTCCAGCTTATGGTATCCCAGTCATGGCCCAAGGCTTTCAAGTAAGAAACATTTATTAGTGCACTATAAAACACATGTATAATTCATTACATATCTGGAAGACTAATTTATTCAGGTAAGAAAGTTGTAGCACCAGCTGAAGTTTTTATTCAAGTAAGAGGTATTTATAACTGCTTTTTTCAATATTATACTGTAAGTATGCACTTTCAGATAAAAGATTGTGAAAAGTAAGCACTTTATTTTACTAAAATGATGGGATTAATGTTTAACTTTGGCAATTTTGCAGCTATTTTGTTAACATGATGAAGGGCCACTACAAGTATCTCAGGATGTGTTATATAAAAGACAATTCAGCATAACTTGTGAACAAATGGCATCAATGTTCTACCACTTTCAGATGTTGCAACAATATGCCAGAATTTATTAAAAGTCAGTAGCAGCAATGCAAGGAGAATGCCTATATGCATGCATCCTCATATGAGATTAAGTACTGTAGGTCTGAACCAAGAATCAGAGACTTCATATGCAAGTGAAAAGTAAACACCAGGGAAAAGCTAATGCTCAAAGTTTTTAAGGCTCTTTTATCTTAGCACCAAGCTGTCTGGAGAAGAGATAAGAATGTGTTGATGGAATATATTGGCTGTCCAATCCTTAATGGAGTTTAAGCAAACATTCAAATCCTTCAATTTGTGAAGGCATAATTGGATATCATCTTCATATCATATTTCCCCTGACAACTCTATAAAGAGTAGGAGTTCTACTAACACCAGTAGAACAACACAGACACAGCACGTGATGCAGGAGCAAAAATAGAAGTTTAAATGTTTGATAAACTTCATGATCACAACAAAAGGTAGAAAAATGGATGTGCTATAAGGTTTTAGCGGTACGTTCAAGATGAATGACTATTGTCATTACTATATGGAGTTTTAGAGGCTGGGGGAAGATTTTTTATCATGCTTTTTATGATAAATAGGTTGGCAGTAAGATTTCCTTCAAGTGCCGCAAAAACTACCACATCCTCGGTTCGACGACAAGAACATGCCTAGATAACCTGACCTGGAGTGGAACACAGCCTGAGTGTATAGGTAAGGAAAAACTCTGTGCACAATGACATTTGTATCTCGGCACATCAGTAAAAAAAACTTAAGCTAATTCAAGTCAGTGTTGGTGGTTGTATTTGTAATTTCATGGAGAAAAACTTCCTATCTTGTTTTAAACTAAAGCATGGATGTGTTTATGATAACTGCTCTTTCCCCTCCCTGTCACTCAGCCCATTCATGCAGACAGCCAGAGACCCCCAGTAATGTAGATGTTCGATCTATGGACCTGCCTACCTTGGGATACACTCTGATCTACACCTGTCAAGAAGGTTTCTATCTGGCTGGGGGCTCAGAGCACAGAACCTGTAAAAGTGATGGTAGATGGTCAGGAAAACCACCGCTCTGCAAAGGTATTCAGATTGTATCTTGAAAATGCACTGCTTGTAAAATGTGCTGATATGTTGCCTAAAATCTAGAATGGATGTCATATTCCCATATGGTTTAAGATAAATACAGCTTATCACACTAATATTATTTCTATGCTCTGGGAAATCAGCCTCAGGCGTATGAATGCTGTTGTTGTTGATATTTTTTATCACATACTCATGGCGCTATCTGTTCTCAAAGATGAGGAACTGATGGCTGTGAATGTTGTGATATACAAGTGTATAGCAACAAGACAATAATACCCAGACAGGAAATGGACTGCCAGCTGTTTTCTGTCTCTTGTCTTGAAGTAGCACATGGCAATGAAAAAGCAATTAGATAATGGTTTTTTTTTTTAACGAGTGCTTTTCCTGTTTGCTCAGTCCTGTCACATACTTATATTTTCCCAAATCTACCAAATGTTCTCTCTGCATAACTTTAAATGTCAAGCAAACAACATTTATCTCTGTGCTTTTTAATGTTTCAGTTGGAGTCAAAGTCAATCCCAAAGGCAGAGGGGATACAGATGTCCAAAAGAACAAGATTCGTGGTATGCAGAGTAAACAACACATTCACTTACACCACAAATGTACCGTGTTATCCATGTTTGTAACAGAGTTCATTAAATTGCGCTTTGATGAACAAGATTGAGACAAAGTATTCCCCAAAGGGGGTATTGAGATCGCAGTGAGTGTTGATTCCACAGAGCTTTTTGATTTTATAGGATGACAGTGAAATGCTGTGAAGTAGCAGCAAATAAATCAGTGAAAACATTCAGGTGAAAGACCACTTAATACCTTATGGGTTTTAAGTAGGATTTTGTAATCAATATATGCATTTAGAAGGAGACAGTTTTGATCTTCCATGCATCCTGCAGCTGCTGTGTTTTAAAGAAGTCCTGTTTCTAAATGTAGGATTCAGACAAACTCACACTGGCCTGTTCAATTATGAAGTAACTAAAAGGTAGACGTGCTGTGTCTGTTTCTTGTCAAATATTTAAGACTAATCCTAATAATAATAAATGCTTCTTCCCTGTTTGTGACCTTTAATGTTATTTAGTGTTAACAGGGAAAGGGGGCAAATTATAGCTGACAAAAATATCCAAAAAACACTGTGACATTAATGATATTGATAGCAACAGCAAATGTTAAACTTTAGATCTCCTCCTGTTTTGTGCCTTTGACTTCATTGCAGTTCCAGTGGATGTCTTCTCTCCGAACTCTGAGTGGAGCGGCTTCTATGAGTACCTTGGGAAGAGACAGGCCACTGCCTTTACGGTTACTGGGTTCAATGATACCAGTGGTCGAGTCAACGTCACATTACTGGAAACCAGCGGCGTGTCCATCAGATTGTCAGGTAAAACAAGAAAGGAAGCACTCAAAGCAAAATTTATTATTCACGTTCATAAATTTGCTTTGAGTGTTGTTAGAGAGGAGCTAGTGTTCTACTTTCAGACTCCGTGAAACACATTAATGCAGTTTTATACATGAAACAGAACCAAGAAACACTTGAGCCAGTTTGTTGCTTCAGTTAAACAAAGCCTGATGTAAGTATTACAAGTCCTAAATTATATTTGAAATACACAGATGTGCAATAGTCTTGAGTAGGGTTGCCAACCGTCCCTTAAAAAACGGAATCGTCCTGTATTTAGAAACAAAAGTACACGTCCCGTATTGAGCTAATAAGGGACGCACTTTGTCCTGTAATACAGTGAGAATCAAAAGTAGTCTATAACTTTTAATGGAATTAACGCTTTGTTTGAAAACATAATTCCCAGCCCCTCTCCTGCTTTGTGACCAATGAGCTGACAGCACACTTATGACAATTCGAGTATGACAATTCAGATTACCGCTTATCTCATTGGTTGAGGAAAGGTCGATTACGGAGAAAATACCGGAAGACAACAGATGACCACAACAAGAAGCATGGCCAACAGGGAAACAAACGCCGACACTGCGGTGCAAGTCTCGGACGACAGTACACCTAAAGCTGGGCAAACACTGTGCGATTTTTTTTCAGTCGCGTTATTCAGCTCCTGCTCAAACTGCAGGATTGACTCGCAGGGGTTAGAAGTTCATAGGTCACGATGCAGGGTCTCACACTATACGGCCCGATGCTCTGATGCGACCTGAGTGCTCACACTGTGCCTCCATAAAATGAAGGTTATAACAGAAATTCTGTCGCTCGCTCTCCCTCTCTGTCTTTCTCTCACACAGACACGCACACCACCACCATCAACTTTGCTAAATTGCTAATGAAAAACATTGATCAGGCAGCTGTGATTGAGCAGCAATGTAAATCCAACTATTTTCACAGTTGTTGTGGTCGTGAGGTGTTAATCGCTTCTCGTTACCCCACGTATACCCTACTACACGATGCACAATGAAGGCCAAAATCGGGCCGATCACCATGACGATCGCACGACTCAAAAATCGGCTCAAAATGGGCCAAAAATCGCACAGTGTAAGCCCAGCAATGTTTGTTCCCCTCCGAGAAAGATAAAAAAAAGGCTGCAAAAGTACAGGGAGGAATGGGAAAAGGAAAACACCTGGCTGGAAAAAGTGCACGATAACACCTATAAAGTGCAAGTGAATATCAGCGCTATGTGGCCAGAAGTGTGATAATATAATTTATTTTGTGTAATAAACAACTGCAAGGATAGATGATTACAACAAATAGATGACTAATACATAAAAGTAATACATAGATGAATAATGATGATGAGTTATGATGCGTAATCATGGGAACAAGCGGGTTTACAAACGGGAGCAGCTGATTAGCATTAGAAAAGCTGAAATAATACCTCAACTGAAGCCAATTGTACTAAATGCACTGTATGTGCACTGTTACAAGAATGTTTTTCGTTCTATTGTTTTCTATTAATTTATATCATTTTAAGTTAAGCAGGACAGAGTTCTTTTAAAGAAAGATTTACTTATATTCTCAAAGGTTAAGCATGACAGGCTTCTGTTTAAGAAAGAGACCTGTTTTATTGTGTTAATGTTGTCATTTTGAGCTAAAAATAAATGGCTAAATGATCATTTGTTTCCCATATGGTCATATCACAAAGAATATGCATCTACTTAAATCAAATTCAAGTCAAATGGTTAAAAAAAATAATTTCACACACAAAAAAAGAGCTACAAAATTCACCACACTGGGAAGGGTGAAGACAACTGGGTTGCCCGGCCCTGGCCACGAGGTGTCCCTTATTTATTTTTCAGGGAGTTGGCAACCCTAGTCTTGAGCCACCCCTTATTTCTTTTTATTTTGCTTCCAAGGAGCCTGACCTCGCGTTTTTATAATGGTCTTTCACCTGACCATTCCAGAAGAATGTTTATTTATTTATTTATTTAAAAGTCGCTTAGGACTGGCTGACAATTCATTCAAGCACAAAGGAGGCACATTACTTAAGGGATAAACCACAGTTTTATAAACATATAACAGAAAATGTGGCAAATAGTCCTTTTTAAATTGCATCTTTAGACACTTTGTTACTAGCAGCCTGTTGCAAAAACACATAATTTGTTCCCTTTTCTTTAGTTGAAACTGTGAAAAATAACAAAAAGTAACACAGTTCAACTGGCATAAAATAGTATTTTTGCAATAACAAGGTGATTCCCAAAGAGCTGCTGCCACAAATTTGGCAGATCTCAACATGGTGTACAGTATGTCCTTAAAACAACAAGGAACCAGGACAAACAGAGGACAAAAGAAGAAAGAAGGACCAAATAAATTGTCTACAGCAGATGAACATTATTTGAAAGTCATGTTCTTAAGGAATAGGAAAAAATAGAGCAAAACCCTGACACAGGACCTGAGAGATACATACGGCCGTTCAGTGGATCAGAAATGGTTTCGTGGAAGTATGCCTGTCAAGAATCGACCATGCAGTAACGCCTGGAAAGCCACTGATTGGCAAGAGCTTAATTTTTCATCATAACAGTGATCCCACTCACACTTCCAATATAGTAAAAGCATACTTGCATTAAAAAACCCCACAATGGAACACTGAGTCATGGATTGTCTTCCTCAAACCCCGGACCTATTGAAGCAGTGTGGGATCATCTTTACAGAGAATGGAACAAAAGGCAGCCAACATCCAAAGAAGACCTTTGGAATGTCTTTTAAGAAACTTGGAGAACTATTCCTGGCTGTGTTGAAGAATAAAGCTGGTCATACCAAATAGTAATTATCACGCTCTTAAGTTTTTGTCTCCCTTTTTTGCCTATTATTTCCAATTATGTTTACATTGGACCCATTTTCCCAGCAAAATATAAAGAAATACAGAGTGAAACAAGATCATCAAATATAGAAAAAAGTTAAAAATACTTGATTTTATACGATGTGAAGGTCTGAACTTTGTTATAGCACTGACTTTGTTGTCAGTGAGGTAACATTTGCATATATTAAATGTAGTGTAAATATCACAGAAGCAGCACAGCTATAGGTGCAAATACACAGCAGGTTATTAAAGATCTGATTTTCTTGCACAATATTAGCAAAGCATCATTGGTATCTATGCTAAATCTGGCACGTTCCTTTATATTGCACATTTTTATAAACACTGTGTTATGTGAGGGCTGTGTGCAGACAGGAATCGTGGACCCAAAAGTGCAGACGCTCGGAGGCACAAAGTAAACTCAAAAAAACAGCTTTAATGCTGAACTCAAAAAAGGTACCAGAACTGAGACTTCAAACGTAAACTCAGGCAAGCAGACAGAACACAGCATAATAAACAGTAGATCGCGACATGGACACAGAGAAACACAGGGCTTAAATACACAGAGGGAGCAATCAGGGAATGGGTAACAGGAGGGAAACACAGCTGGTTCAAATCAGGCCTAACGAGACAAGGGGAAGCAAAACCAGATACATTAACATCAGACACGGACTTTCAAAGTAAAACAGGAAACATGACAGACTCACAGGCGGGCACTACAACAAAGGGAACAGAGACGTGGGACCAGGGCAGACACAGACACTGACTGGACATGGGGATACAGCAGACAGGGGAGACAGCAACTATGGATCACAGACAGAAAACCAGAACACTAAAACTCTAACAAAACCCCACCCAGAGAACCTATACTAAGAATAATCCAAAAACCCATAAAGCCAAGCTCGAATATAATGAAATAACAAAATCAAAGAACCAAAAACAGAAAACACTGGGTCGACGACCCAGGGACCCTAACACACTGCTCTGTTTAATTTATATGAACCGTAGATTTATGTGTTAAAAAAATTACTAGTTGGTAAAAAAAAAACCAAGAAGCTCCTTACAGTGGAATTTAACTGTCAGCCAGTCGAGTAACTATATCTTAGATTTCTGATGTCTCACTTATATGGACTTGTCATATTAAACAGCATCAGTTTTGTGTTGTGTAGTTAACCAAGTAGAGACATGTAGCTGAAGGGTAAATGTCACTTTTTCCTTCGTAATGTGTCATGTGCCTGGTGAAGAAAATAGAGTATGATCATTAAAAAGTGTCAAAGTGTCTTCTTCTTCCTGTTTGCCTATCAACTTTTCTGTCAGTCTTTTCACTTCTCAATTTCCAGTTGCACCTTTGCCTCGGTGTCTTTCTCTTTACCGTTATAACCGCTTTCGAATGTTCGAACCGCTAACAAAAAACAACAAGGCACTAATCAAGTTATCTGTATATTTAACAGTTCTCTATCTCTATCCAGGTACCTACAAGTCAGAGGAAAACCAGCTGCTATTGAAGGTCTACCAGGTGAAAGGGCCAACAGAGCACTACTACAGCAAGTTTAAAAATGACAACTGGGCCATGGATGGATATGTAAGAAAACTTCCTCTTCTTTTCCCGTATCAAACATTTTTTGCTTCTTGTCAAAGAGGTGCATTGTGATATGGATATATATAATATAATAATACAGATATAAAGATTTTGTTGTTCTGAATCCACCAAGTAAGCATCAGTCATCTAGAGTCAGGTACTGGCAACACATTTCTTTTTGTGGATATTCCGTATCATAGCAACCAAAGCATCGGAGCTGAAAAAAATCTGTGCGTCTAAAGCACTCTTAAGCACTCCCAGCTGGGCATTTTAAGAGGAGTGCCTGTACTACCCATTATAGCATATTTCAGAACAAATCCTTGCATTTATAATTGTGGAAACTGACTTTGTGCAATGCTTCACAAAATGATGGTGTCACTTTACTGCTCAGTAAACAGCTGCCTGTCTGTCATACAGGCAGGAATGAATCAGTCAGTGTGGGAGTGAATTTGGACACGGCTTGTTGTCACCATGAGATGCCCAGGCATGTGTATAACTCCAGAAGTTAATATCCTCAACACGATATTGTTCCAGCATGTAACTCTCCACAGGATCACAAATCTGGAGCTGAGTTATTCAATAATTATTCCACATTTTCTCCATGTATCCCAAATTTCTTTTTGACACGTAGCGTTGTATACATTAGTTTCCAACTGCTTTGATTAAGAAAACCAGACAAATAATGAAAAAAAAGCCCATTTCCTCATTATGTGATGCAAATGTGAAGAAATATGCAGCCTCAAAATTGATATTCAAAGCTGGGACTTTTTTGGTCTACATATTGTATCTCTGAGAAATTGGACAGACAGCTGGTCATGTTTGACATGTTGACAGAGAGGAGAAGTGAAAAACTGAGTAACTGTGTGTAGGAACTGTAAAAGACTGTTGTAGACACACATGAAGGAAAATAGTGTCAGAAAGAATGAAGGAAGGAATGATGGACACACAGACAGACAGCTAATCTGGATGCAAATGAAAGAAAGTGATGGCGTGGCTCGGTGAGATTCCGATTCCCGAAAAAGACAATCTTACAGTCAGAAGATGAAATTTTGATTGTTGATCTCGGAATAAAGCAGTCCTCAAATTCTGAACTAGATGAACAGTGGAGCAAAGGGGGTCGATAGAGAGCGGGATATGGAGCACAGTGTAGAGGATGTGGTATTCATCCATCAACCCATTTTCAGGTTGCAGGAGGGCTTCAGCCTGTCTCACCTGTCAAAGAAGCACCCGGGACAGGTGCCACTCCATCACAGGGCTAACAAAGACACACACTCTCACATTCACACCTACAGCAAATTTAGAATTGCCAGTTAAGCTACTGGCAACACTTTGGACTGAGGAAGGAAGCTGGAGTACATGGAGGAACTCCAGAAATAAACAAGCTTCAGTTCAATTCAATTTAGTTTTATTTATATAGCATCAAATCACAGCAACAGTCATGCCATTGTGTTATAAGGTAAAGAACTTACAGTAATAGAGAGAAAATCCTCAAGAATCAAACAGCTCACTTTGTGCTAGCAGCTGGCGAGAGTGGGAAGGAAAAACTCCCTTTGAACAGGAAGAAGAGGAGCAACCACTTTTTTTCAGGACATTGTGCTTATGTAACAAAATTGCATGAAGGGTTTACACGTAGATAAATGTGTTCAAGTCACCACTTTGGCCAGATTTATAGAGAAGAATTTTCACCACCAGATTCAAACCCATAAATTTCTTGCTGTGAGAAGATAGTGTTAAATACTGAACCATTATACTGCCAAGGGTAGTACATCAAAAGTATACCTAACATGAAACAGTTTATTGAATTTAGTGCATTAATGCATTTTATAAAAACAACACTTTAAATAACTGATCATGCAAATTGTGGCTGCATGCAGTATACTGTATATTACATTAACAGTATACTTTACAGTACTGTAAGTTCCTATTAAATTGTACTTCTGTTTTTCAGGTTACTGCTGAATCGGACCAGAAGACGTTTGTCTACCAGGGCCATATTCACAGTAAAGATTTTGGCAAGTTCTATCTGACAAGACAAGGTGGGCTTTTTCGTAATGTCACCATCAGTATTAACATTATGGAAGCATTTAATATTAATGAGGTCTTTTTATCAGTTAAATCATATAAAATAAATGTTGCTTCAGCCTAAATAGACACGGGAGAGAAACTAACAATGCAGAAAGCTTCTTTTAACCATGCACAAAGATGTGTCTGTGTGCAGGAGTTTATGCATGTGTTGGTTTATCTGTGTCTTTGTCCCTAGGCCCTGTAACCATGCCGATGGACCCATCAAACCCTTACACAAACAGCAGCTCTGTGGCAGCAGCCATCTTAGTTCCTTTCTTTGCCCTCATCCTCTCCGGATTTGCCTTCTACCTCTACAAGCACAGGTAAGCTATATCCTCAACATCAGTCCTTCAAGGAAAAACAGACAAGCAGCAGAGTAGAATACAAAGGAGGCTTTTCTTCAATCTCTGTTATAAAAAAAGGCAATAAGTAATAACTTAGTAACTAATGTCAGTGAAATTTTATATTTTGTTTTGATGCTTATAATGAATATGTGAAGAGCATCTAATCATTTAATGTTCAAGATGTTCACCTGATAAAATCTGCTTTCAATTATTTAAAGATGATCATTTTCAAATGAATTATAAGGGTTTCATTGATCCAGTGATTTAGTTCTTTCATTCAGCTAATGCAGTTAGCTATTTGGTGTATTTACATCATGTCTGTCAGTTACAAAGATGCCTGCAAAGGCATGACATATTGAATTAGGGACTCTCTTGGTTCCACTTCCATACTTCTCATTCTAAATGGTCTGACACCAAAACTTAACCATGCATCTTTTAAGACTCACAAAGTACAACCAGTCCTAAAGAGATTAATTATACAATTTTGAAAGCAATCCGTTTGTGCGTTCTTTGTCCCTAATTGAGTTGAGAAGGTGGCAGTTTGATACATTTTAGCGCAGACAGGTTTACAGACGTTTGAAAAATGTAATTATAGCTCTTCAACTCTAAGCCCATGTGGGTTAAATCTGATTGACCTTAGATATTAATTATTGTTCCTAGAAAGTTCACAGCAGGCTTACAGTGACTTAAGATGCCAGATAATTCAGGACTATACTGAGGGTAAAATGTCATCACGATGTTTTCTCTTTAAGACTTGTGTGAGATTTTACAGTTTGAGGACATTGCCGTAATCAGTCAAAGTTTTACAAAGTCATCTTTTGCAGCTAGACTATGGACGCTAACACACATTAATCTGTTGGCTTGTCATTTATGGTAGCTCTGTGCTACAGCTTTTAGTATGCAATGAGCCTTGTAGAGTCTATTTAGACCTATTTTAGCTTGCACAATAGTTGCATGTATTTTGCTATGCTTTAGTTAACATTCTGTGAAGGCTCGTATGCCAACGGATGTGCACAGGGTCATGCAGATTTGCACAGACAAACAGCACATTTTGCATAATATGCACTCATTAGTCTTCTAGCCTAGTAACTCTATCATTGCATCACATTTGTTATACAACCTGATTGCCAGTTAGCAATGTGCAATGCTGGTTGATGTATATTAAAGCTGATGGTTGTATGCAGGACATTGTCTGCTGACACAGATGACAATGAGAGACCAAAAGATACCTGGGGGCCTGGCGGCAGGTAAGACTGGCACCTGTCATCCATCTGGTTCAAACAACAACCAGACCTCCGCCCGCCGCCACATCCTCCGTCAAACTTCTCATCTGTTGTTTTTAGTTTTCAGACTTTTCTTTGTGCTGTTTAGTAAGGCTGCACAGTTACCCCAAAATGTTGTTCTGAAGTGAGGGAAATAAATTGAAAACTAAATCAATTAGAACCAAAATAAGTTTCACTTCAGAAGTTATTGGAATAACAGGACTCCCCTTATTCACTATTCTCCCTTCCAAAAAAACAAAGAAATGTTTAGGTTTTTTTTTTAAAAGTAGTGCAGCCCTACTTTGTTAAAACAGCAGTCATTTAAAGTTTGTAAAAAAGGGCATTTTATTTTGTCTTTGATCTCATTGTCATCCTTCTGTCAGCATGATGTCATCAAGAAGAAGTGCAGTATTTGACCTGATAGAAATGGGTCGATCAAAGCAGGTGAACCGTTTGCTTTTTAAAATTGCTTGTCTTTTATTACCTATATCGGGGAAAAAAAATTAATCTTCACTAAAACGGCAGCAGGATGGGAACGTTAGCGTGGCGAGCCTATCATAATGCCTAGCCGACATAATGGCAAGCCAACAGAAGATAATGTACAGTACAGAGAATGTACGGTAGTAGCTTATACTACTAGCTTATGCACTAAAACTAAGGTGTGAGCGGGTGACACTACAGTTTTCTTGCTCTGGCCCATATGTCTGCACAGTATCTATAATACTGTCAAAGCAATTATGGTTGCCATTTTTCATTCTACCAATAAAATTAAACTATTGCACCTACAGCCATGACCAGTGCAGCAATTTAAGCTACTGCCACACAGGGAGGTCTGCAGTGTGTGTTACTGTGTGCAGTTTTGTAAAGTAATGGGTTGAGCATGTAGGGTAGGCTTAGTGGTTCCCCAGGGTTGGATTTCTACCCGTGCGCACACACACGTACATACACTCTTAATGAGGTCAGAGTCAAACAGCGTTTTTGCTGCAGCGCTCCTCCCTGCTAATAGTTCCACAGGGTCTTGGGAGTAAGTGATTACATCTAACTGGATTATAGGACCTGATTATCCAAAAATTTAATCGGCGACAAACAGTCAAATTAGAGGGAGGTTGTCATATAGTATATCCGTTTGAACCCCTGCAGTAACTTTCTCCAAAAAAAAAAATTCAAGCAGGCTGAGTAATAATACATTTGCATATTTTGAACCGGTGCTATTGGATGATGGCAGTTTGCATGCTGATATGCTCATATAAGAGCAGTGGATGGGCACTGGGCGGCCAAACTACTCAAACCAGAGTGTTATGGCACATGCTCTCATTCCTGCCATAAATTTTCACTGCAATTTGTAGATTTTTACTAGAAAATTCCTATTACAAAGTTTGCTCCTTTAACCTTAAGGGTGAAGTTGCAAACCAACATGCATAACAAGCCAGCCGACATGACAGAGAGGGGTCATTTCTTTTTTCTTTTCAATTTCATTTCACAGCTATGTGTGGCAAAAATAAATATGGTAAATAAAAAGTTAATTCTTAACCATTACACTTAGATGACTTTCTCTTAACACTAGAAGTCCCAGGCTTTTCTAACCCTCTGTCAGCCAAGTGGAAGCTAACTTGGCTAGTCTGTTAGCATCAATTCATATGTAAATTGGGTCGTTACCTGAGAATTGTGGAGGGGAGTGGGGGTGTGTGAATGATTGCGGATTTCTAACTGCAAACTGCCTCTTTGTTTGTGTGTGGGGAGGGGGAACTGCTAAAAGCTGTGAACTTCATTTTGTGTTCGTCTTGATGCATTCTCAATCATCCAGGAAAATAAATCTCCAAAAGATTTATTGATAAAAACAGTACAAAAAAACCAAAAAATATTTCTACAAAAACAACCATTTGTACACATATTTACAGATAATAATAAAAAGTGAGTGACTACATTTCAGTCACTCACAATCCTGGCACTGCCATGGTATCTGTAATCTGCATTTAGCACATGTGTATCTGTAGCAGTGAACACATCGCACAGTGGCATGATTGTTCTTGCATTTGTGTTTGACCTGACACGTGGCTCTTTTTGCAGAGCTAGGTGTGGAGGGTTGTGTCCGAAGCAACTGTTCTTTTCTTGCCGTCTTCCCAGCCATATGAGAGTTAGCCAACTCTCTTGCAAACTCCACCAGGAAGCCCACCCGTCTTTCCTGCGTCCCGGTGCATGCTTGATACAGCACATGTGCATTCAGTGCTGCCATGTCAATCATGTTATAGGACCGTGTACTCCCGCACCATCTGGTCCATCACATCCACGCCACACTTTGTGGTGTTGTAAAGGGCGACAGTGTTTGGCTTTCTTTTGGTGGTGTTATCAGTCTGAACCACGCTGTGCATGCTGCTAAGAATATAGACTGTCTTCTTCCGTTTGGCCGCATACGCCGTCAGCGTGGCAGCAGTTTCCATAGCACTTTTACACACAATGAAACACATAAACATAGAACCACAAAAGACCTGCAGCCTACCTGAGTGGTGAATTCATTGCGATCTGAGTATCTAGCGGATTGAGGAATTTCCCGGCGAATCTTGTTGACTGTGCCGAGGATGGTGGTTTTCCGTCTAAGAAGTTTTTGCGCAAGTGAAAGCGATGTGAAGAAATTGTCCGTGGTAACATTTCTGCCCTTGTCTAGGAATGGTTCCATCAGCCTCATCACTACATTTTCAGACAGTCTCTCCCCACTGGGACGATTGGGGTCCTTGCCAAGATATGTGAGGACATTGCAAATGTACTTGGATTTTAGGTCGCAGGCCACCCAAAACTTGATCCCAAACTTGTCAGGTTTACTTGCAATATACTGCAGGAAACAGCACCGAGTCTTTGATCTTGATCTTGATCAAAGATCTTGATCTTGCGGGGGGTTACTAGGGTTCCATCACTACGTGACTGCTGGTCAGCAAACCTGGGAAACCCACAGATCATTGGAACTATGCCGCGTAACCGCTTCCAAGACATCATGCAACACCTACGCTTTGATGACAGGTCCACCCTCAGTGATCGAGCAAAGACTGATAAGTTCGCTGCAGTTTCCAGTGTGTGGGGATCATGTCACCAACTGCATCACGTGCTACAACCCTGGTCTACATATCACCGTTGATGAACAGCTCTTCCCATCAAAGACTCGGTGCTGTTTCCTGCAGTATATTGCAAGTAAACCTGACAAGTTTGGGATCAAGTTTTGGGTGGCCTGCGACCTAAAATCCAAGTACATTTGCAATGTCCTCACATATCTTGGCAAGGACCCCAATCGTCCCAGTGGGGAGAGACTGTCTGAAAATGTAGTGATGAGGCTGATGGAACCATTCCTAGACAAGGGCAGAAATGTTACCACGGACAATTTCTTCACATCGCTTTCACTTGCGCAAAAACTTCTTAGACGGAAAACCACCATCCTCGGCACAGTCAACAAGATTCGCCGGGAAATTCCTCAATCCGCTAGATACACAGATCGCAATGAATTCACCACTCAGGTAGGCTGCAGGTCTTTTGTGGTTCTATGTTTATGTGTTTCATTGTGTGTAAAAGTGCTATGGAAATAACAATTTATCTTATTTCTTAGGTATTTTCAACCACTGCTGCCACGCTGACGGCGTATGCGGCCAAACGGAAGAAGACAGTCTATATTCTTAGCAGCATGCACAGCGTGGTTCAGACTGATAACACCACCAAAAGGAAGCCAAGCACTGTCACCCTTTACAACACTACAAAGTGTGGCGTGGATGTGATGGACCAGATGGTGCGGGAGTACACGGTCCGCAGAGGAACACGGCGCTGGCCAGTTGTCGTGTTCTATAACATGATTGACATGGCAGCACTGAATGCACATGTGCTGTATCAAGCATGCACCAGGACGCAGGAAAGACGGGTGGACTTCCTGGTGGAGTTTGCAAGAGAGTTGGCTAACTCTCATATGGCTGGGAAGACGGCAAGAAAAGAACAGTTGCTTCGGACACAACCCTCCACACCTAGCCCTGCAAAAAGAGCCACGTGTCAGGTCAAACACAAATGCAAGAACAATCATGCCACTGTGCGATGTGTTCACTGCTACAGATACACATGTGGTAAATGCAGACTACAGATACCATAGCAGTGCCAGGATTGTGAGTGATTGCTGAAAATGTTGAAATGTACTCACTCACTTTTTATTGTTATTTGTAAATATGTGTACAAATGGTTGTTTTTTTATTTTTGTTTTTTTTGTACTGTTTTATCAATAAATCTCAGCAACAAAGGAAATACACCCATGTGTGCTGATTTCTCCCTAAGGCAAACTGAAACACAAGTTTCCTTGTGGCTCAGGAAACTAACCACTCCAAGTGGTTCAGCATGGCCCCACCTTATTTACATAACAAAAGCAGCTGTTCACAGGTGATTAAGGATATTAGCTAAAAGCCTACCAGCCATTTGGCTCGACGGTGGGTTTTATAGGTAGAAAAGCCAAATGGCTCTTCTCTGGGACTTCTAGTGTTAACTAGTGAAATTCGGCCATTCTGCTGTCCATTAATTGTTTTCTTTTCTGTGCTTTTTGAAGTTAAAATCCTCAGTAGGGCATAAAAATGAATAAATACAGCAATAGTTGTTTTTTTTTAACAGCTAAAGGTAAAGGTAAGCATTATCACCTTGACTTCAGAGAAGAGCTGCTACTTTGCACAAAGTGTTTCTTTTAAAATTCAAATATAAAATGCATTCAGATACATACCACAGACACTTGAATGGCCGGCTAGTCCATGAAAAGAGCATGGTGGATCTTTGTCCGATCCTTGGCTGGTCCCCCGCTGGTCTGTGGCCATAATGAGATCCCCTGCGAGCAATGTAGTCAGTGCAGCCCCAAGTGGTAGCGCCCCTAAGTAGTATGTAGGGAAAAACAATTATAATATCTCATGTTTCCACCAGGGGGAGCAGCCATAATGAAACATAATTTATTTACTTCCTGCTATATTCATGCATTTTAAATTGGCTCAGGGCTTCTATGTACCTTTCTGTAAAACATCAATGTATATATTTGTTTTCAGCAAATATAAGAGTTTGTTCAGGTTGAGCCAGAAGACAAACAGTGACAGAGTTATTGCTGATGGATGTATCTGAACTTAAAGGCTAAAAATGTGTTTTTTTTGTAGAACTGTAAATATTTGTATATAAAAACTAAAATCTAAGCTTAAATGTGAGTTAAATATTAACAAGTGCTTTCAGAGAATATTTTAAATATGTGTTCAAAAGGGCAAGTGACAGAGAGCACTCCCATTGTGTACCAGTTTGTGTATGAAATCCAGCACAAGCAGAGCCACCTGATAGATGTTATCAAATATTCTCTAGTGTTTTTGGCTCTGGTTCAGTTCACTACTACTACTAGGCTGCTAGAATACCATAGTGTGTCAGTCACTAAACCTTGAGGCTCAGTAACTGATGGCTGGTTTGATTGTTTTTTGTTCTAAATGTTGGACAGTCTGTGTGCTTAGGAAAACAGTTTCACAGGCCTGTGTAAATTCTTCCTGGATTGAAAATATGACTGTTGTACTGTTTTACTGCATGGTTTACTTTTCCATTTGTGTTTCAGTTCCCGTCCACTTTCGGTTGTAGTGTATTTTTTGTTCCTGACCATTTAATAAAGTTTAAAAAAGTAGCTCTGTGTAACTCATGCAATGGCATTTTTCTTTTCTCTTTTAGGACACGTCCAAAGGTCCAGTTCAATGGCTATGTTGGCCACGAGAGCTCCAATGGTCAGGCATCATTTGAAAATCCAATGTATGACACCAACATGAAACCCACTGAGGCTAAGGCAGTTCGATTTGATACCACACTCAATACCGTCTGCACTGTGGTATAGTCCAGCTATCATGCCACTGCCCATACAGTGGTTCGGTCCAGCATCCATTGCTGTAGTCTGCAGTGTGGTTTAACCAAACAAAAACGAAAGGACTAACTTAGGATTTGGACTCGTCACCATGAGCAGTCGCTGTGTAGCAAGCTGGTCCTCGTACAGCATCATCTGCACAGTGATGCAGCTCTACTCCACTTCCTACCTGAACAAGGATAATACCCCCCCGTAGTCTGAAAGAGGAAAAAGGGAGAAAATCAGTTGGAAACTATAAGCATGGGAGGAGACAATGATGTCATCAAGTAACACAAAGTCTGTCGTTCAGGAGATCCAATGCTGTAATTCAGACATTAGGGAAAAACACAGATTTAGGATACAATTAATTAAATTCCCTGAAAGAACATGTTTGTCCAGTTTTGGCTGACATGTGCGTTTTCACAACCTTCTTATAGAAAGAGTTTTATATGGCCAGTGTCATATGGCCCTCAGAAATCCCCTCTACAATTAAACTGTTGTTCATGCTACTCTATCCCAGCGCCCCTTACGAACTCCCCTGCTGCAGGCCAGGAATGGGTTTGACTCATTTGAGGTTCAAACCTCAGGGGAAACTCATCCACCCTTCTGCCCTCTCCAGACATTAGATGGTTCATATATGTAGATATACCTCTTTCTGGATTTCCTTTATATGGGACTTGACAGGACTATACCCTGAGACGTAATGACACTTTAACAGAGTCTATTCAAAAAATAACAGTGATTGCACAGACTGCTGTAAGACCGACGAAACATACTGACATAATAACACTCTCATTCAGTCCTGGACACTGGAATGAAATTAGTGCTAATTGTGATGGACAAGTGCTAATCAAGCCAGGGTCGAATAGAAGCTGCAGAGAAGTTTGACGATGTTTTAGCCTATTTGGAGATCTGAACGAGTTGGGTTCAATATAGCAGGACAATCACAGAGTTAGTAAAGTTTAGTTATCAGTTAATTATGGGTTTCTGTAATTGTCTTTACCTTATTTCACCTTTTCTAATAATGTCTACACACAGTAGATAGCAACTTATTAGGCTAAAACATACCAAATCAGGCTTGTGCAAACAAAGTTTTCCCCAGGTTCAGTATCAGAACCTGTGGACTTATTTTAGATGTGAATTGAACGTTTTCAAATATTATTATATAAAGGTACAAAATACATGCAGTCAACTTAATACAATATTCCACAGTAGCACTAGGCAAGCTGAGATAAACCAGAAAACCAGACATTTGAGTTGCCCGGTTGGTGTACGCAGTGGACTGGTTTCCAGAGGCCTGTCTAATACAATCAAGGAGTCAGACAACTGATTCTCGTTCTTAAACTAGCCAGGATTCTGTGCTTGGTGGCTGAACAAGTGGAAGCCTGGAGGCAATAAGCTGTCAGGATCGTCGACTGCTGCAATCAGCTGTAGCCAAATCCAGGAAATGAATTGTCTTCTCATAGCTCTGATCGGGACTTTCAGTCAGGAAATGACTGATTTTATATACTCTCCAGCCACAAAATCAGAAATAGATGAACTGATTGACAGATTCTTTGACTGACAGACGCAAACAAAAGGACAGATAGACACCTCTGTCAGTCGTGCTGGAAGGAGGACATGTTGCTGTGGAAGCAGAGGCAAATAGTCTCTTATTGTCTCTTCTGGCATTTTTCTTCAGTGAAGATATTGATGAACAGACTCATATGTTCAAAACCCCAGTGGCCCCATGGGACTTCCCAAACCACTGCTGCCGGGGACCCCAAAATATAAACTTTATATAAACCGCACAAATTTTGCACTAGTGTGTTTTTCTGACTGGGTTATGAAAAAAAAATGAATAATTTTTGGGTCTGAAATGGGTTTGGAAAATGAGTAATTAAAAAATAGCATTTTATTCAAAAACTTCTATCTTTAAAAAGATGACAAAAATGATTAAATACAGGGTTACAGAGTGTTTGTATATACACATTTATATTTCACACTCCCTGTAAGCAGAAGGTGTGACCACATGCTATACTGTTGTTTATTTTGTTGCCATGACAACACGCTAGCCAACCAGAAAGTTGGGAATAGTTTACCTGTGGACCTCCAAGCAGGAAAGGAAATGTCGTCCTGCCATTTAGAAACTTTGCTGTTTCTGAAAGCTCATACTGAATATTGTTAGTAATATCTAACACTTTAAATACAATATTTCAAAAAGATTTTAAAACGTGCAGTTTGGTCCCAGTGAAACATTGGTGCCACGTTACTAATATGGGATGCACATGGCCCGAGACCAGAAGGCTCTGCAGCAAGAGAGCATCACCGGTAGTCATTTTACCAATAATCAGTGATATTGGGGAGGCGTTTGTGCAGAACTCAAAGGAGACCAGAAGGCAATACCCACCCCAGTCACTGCCTCTTTATCCTGCTGCCATCTGGCCAGTGATACAGAAGTATTCAGTGCTACATCACCAGACTTTGAAGCAGTTTCTATCTTCAGACTCCCCATTCAGTGAGAAAAACTACTTATTTAAACTGTCAAATCTGTCAGTTTTTTATAATTTGCAATGTGAGAATGTGAGGACTACATGTACAATTTTGTACTTTAACTTTGTGTTGCTCAAATATTTACAGTGTTAGATATATAGTATATCAAATTCAGAGGATTCTACTGCTACAGCTGTAGATTGTATGAGCTTTCAGGAATAACATGTGACTGTTTCTCTAACGCTCTTTAAAAACGCTCTTTCGACACACATTGTCATGCATCGTTTCGACACATCAAATATCTGATGCACATTATCTTGTTTGAACACACCTTTTTAAAGAGCGCACAACCTATTTGCGTTGAGAATTGGTAATTTATCACAGAGGACAAAAAGATACAGCATGAAGACAACATGCACAATTATTGTTGTCGATAGTTATCGTCCCCTGAGCCCCTCCATTGTTTGAGAAATACCTCGTGTGCAGAGAGTAAGTTACGTCCTGCTTATCAATGCTGGAACCTCACTGCAACAAATACACAAGCTTAGTGAGTGCGACCCTAGTCGGCTTAATTTCCTGCTATTTTAAATCAAAACGCTGTTCTAGCGTCAATCGGTTTTCAGGATTCAAAAAGGATTCGGTAGTTTCAAGTCGCTTACCAAGCTTGTTATTTCTCGCAGTGTCCTCTCAAAATATTTTTATTTTTCGAAAGATGCTGCACTTGGTTTAAATCACAGATGTTAACTGCTTTTATCGCCTGTCGTTGTCTTTATGTCTGTTTCCTGTTGCACACTCCATGCGTAACATTGAGTCATTGTTTTTATATGTCAAGAATTTGCTTTAACCTTACGCGATTTTTTTTTTTATTGTCCAAAATTTTATTTTATTTATGTTTTCCGTGTCCATGGTATGTATGTTTTCATCTACACCTATTCATTCATTCACACAGTATAAAATTGTGAGTAGATAATGATAATAATACCCTAAAAACCATATAGTGAGTCTGGCAAAGGTTAATTTAACTGAAATGTGTAGATTTTCACTATAACCTAAATACAGGGATTTAAAAAAGCATTCAGCATGAGGAGGTTGTCACAGCCACCTGTTATGAGATAAGGAAGAATAAATTAACAGCAAATGTGGAGGAAGGGGGCGTGTTTAGCTTTTCAGCTCCGGTAATTGAATGTGACTGTACACCCAGCCCTAAACGCTGGAAAAGAAGCGAGCTGGAACAATAATCATTATGTATGGAGGAATTATACCTCATTGTCAGCCTGTCATTTATAGCTTCAGTATCAGGGTCATGGTCAGACAGCCAAAAATAGCACCAATGCGATGCAGACAAAATAAAAATACACAGACGAGTGTAGTGGCTAAGATAATAGCAATAACCACAAGTCAGAAGATGCATATTTAAAGTCTCTTCACAGGAATAAACAAGATTTCTGTAAACAAAAATAGAGCATCTGCTCACACCTCGTGAGCCTCCACTCTCTTTTTTTACTGTTAGAGTGCACCCCGTGACTCTGTTTTAATTGATTTAATTAATTCAGTTGAGAGTTCCTATGGAGTCAAGAGTGCATAATAGAGCCTGAAAATTAGCAGCTCCAAGGTTTCCACCGGCGTAATAAAAGGCCTCGTTTTTAACAATTAATGGCAGAGATTTGATCTCCTTGTGTGCCCGAAAGAGAAAATTCAGACTCTGCGTTGTCTCTATTCTGGTGTTTTGGTCACAGCAGAACCTCACTGTCCCCACAGAAGTTCAGCCAAACACAAACTGCACATATCAAAACTGCAGCAGGATTCTCAAGTTATAATGTTTCTGGGGCCTCGCATGAATGTCTGACCTCCGCTGACCCTTCAAGGTTTCTCCAACAGTCAGCTTGGTAGTTACAAATGCCATCATCAGCTGTTTCTTTCAGTAAGTGTTTTCACTCTTTGCATTCATACACTGAGAGTAAGGGTATATTCACGCGAAGATAAATTTAGATTAACAATGTCACAGTAGTGGTGCAGACAGTGTTGAAGTACTATTTTACAGCCAAGCACAATAAATATTTTATAAAAGGATCTATTTCAATAAAAAGTCCTCAACATTGTGGCAAAAATAGGTTCTGTAGAAAGTGAAGAAGAGACATCTGGAGATAATTAAAATGATGTCTTCCTAATTAAAGTTAAATTAATGTTAAAGATCAAAATGAGGAAAAAGACACCCCTCATGATTCTCTTTAAAAAAAACCCTCATATTCTTAACCACATTATTGGTTAAGAACATACATGGATAAGATGATTATCTACATGGAAATATTTATAAGCCATGTGCAGTGATTTACTGTATCGGAAATTGATAGAGTCAAACCTTACAACAAGGCTAAAAATCCTTGTTTGGCGTAGCTAAGACTGCTTTTCTCCCATGTGCCCTGCCAAAGGAAGGCACTGGGGAGAAAAGCAGCCTTAGCTGTGCACATGGCAGCTTACAGTGACTTTAAGAACGGATTAAAAGCAGTGCTACTATTCTCCATCACTCAACCTTTTTAAAATGAGCAGAACGAAATTCAGCTGAACGTGACAGATAAGTGCCACAAGATGCCTTGAAAATCTGGACGATGTTGTCTTCACTTGAGGCCTTTTTTTTTAGCAGAATATGTCAGGACGTTTCAAAGTTTGTCCTTAATTTGGTATCGTCAGCAGTCTTCGCTGTTTAAAGCAGCGACAGCTGGCCGCAAGATTTAAGAAAGGAACTACAGACTAAATTTTAAAATGCCAAGGTTATTTTTACTTCTTCAGTTAGGACTTCTCACAGCTTGGGGAGAAGTTTGATTTGTCCCTCACTTTTTCTAAAGCGGTATTGTCAGCAGTTCTCGATGAAACAAGGGACTCAAAGCCACAATGAGCTTTTGGGGGGAAAAAATCACTGCTGGAAATTCATTGCCAGATGGAAATTTGACCTTGTTGTGTATCTCTTTTCTCAAACAATATTAGTCTTACCTACACACATATAGTCTAAGTATCTGGCTTGTTTTTTGTTTCACTTTTTATGCTAATCAAACTAAATATTAAGTATAGTTTATATTTCTTTTGCAAGACTATTCATCTTGTTCTCAACAGTTTGGCGAGGACAAGCTTCTCATGCTGTGTGCTGATGTTAGAGCTAAAATCTACTACCTGCTCTGGATTGAATATTACTTTATTTCCACTATTTAACCAAAAGGATAATTATGGCATTTCCAGCTCATGGCTGTGTGAGCCTCACATATGCTTATCTTTACACGTTACACAAAAAGGATGCATTCTCAGCAACACATATTAACATAAAGCATCGCTGTTGCTCATAAATACTGAAATATAGAGTTTATTTTTTCTTCTCCCGAAAGGCAGGAATAAGCTGAGAAATGGCAGGTCCTTAACAGGAAGTTGCATTCATGGTAAATGTTTTTATTTTATGCCTCATAATACCTACATTTTCATCTCCGCCGTCTCACCATCATCATGTGCTGCTGAACTTGAAGTAGGTGCAAAAGAAAAAAAAACATTTTTGTACAGAAATCTATTTTTTATGAAGAATTTGTAAAAAAAGAAAAGAAGAAACAAATTATTAAACATGCTGTACTTTTTATGATTAATGAAGTAGGTACAAAAAAAATCTTGTTCATTACAGTCAATGTTTTTACTGTTACACACCATGTAAAAAAAATCTATGGTTCAAACTGAGTTTAAAAGATGAAAAATATAAAAATGTCAGATCTCTTTCGTCCGTCATGGCTGCTTTTACACAGGAACAGAAAACCCGGCATTGATTGTATTTGTGCTGAAGGGACACGTATGACGCGAGTCACACCTTCTGACAATGTTACTGACTGTGTAAAACACTTTTGCAGCCAGCACAGCGTGTCGTTCTTCTGAACATTAAAGCTTTGAAAGCATTCACAGAGATATGGTACACGATGCAGTGGCACATTGAACAGTTTTTTATATGGCTTCTTATGTGGCAGCTGTCCTAAAAATTGGTGACTCTTCTCATTAAAATATTGTTTACACTTTAAAAAAAAAATTGGATCTCAGACACGTGAACACACTAAACAAACACCAGATGTTACGCGTCTCAATATTATTAACAGTAGTTACTGGTGGTTTGAAATGAAGCTTCCTAAAAGAGTGTTCTTGTGTAACAGCAGCCCTGTGCGACTGTGTGGGATGACATTCACAGGCACAAAAAGATTTTGGATTTTGGACTTGACCCCTTTACAGACTAAAATCTGACCTCATTTCTGTCTAAATGAGAAGAGATTTGGTACTCCTTGCTTAAACACTGGTTTTAGAGTGGAACATGAACATGTTGCAAATTTAGGCGCTAGCTTCATTATCAAATTGGCAACAGTTTTTGGAGGCTCCTGGTCTATACATGTACCTTAAAAATGGAATTTTCTATCCTCCTTGGAGATCATGAAGGAGAGACACAATGGGATGTTATGAAGGGTTAAATAACAGTAAGTGAATGCAGCCTCACAACCTGCTAAAGAGACACACAGTTTATCTATCAGCTATTTTGATGACATTATTTGAGAATAAAGTTTTGATACAATAACTCACGTTGTGCTTCAGTGTTTTCTTGAACCTCTGCGTGAAGTTTGGGTGTGTTTTCTGGATAGACACGTAGACACATGCACTGAAATGGGAGCACATCGCATTGGGCTAATTGCTGTTTGAAAATTTTGAAAGCATTCAGCTAATTTTGTACACGTTATTTGAGCGGGACTCAACAGATTGTTGCCAGGTGCATCGCAAAAAATATGTGCCTAGAATTTGATAAGACTGCTCCCATGGCAAATTGCTCTGATTGGGCATAGTTTTTAAAAGGCACATTCCTGTGTATTGTTTCATGTCAAGACTAAAACCAAGCTACCAAGTCCAAGTAACTCTCTGTAGACCTCTGAAATAAAATTGCAGTGAGACACAGACCCAGGCTGGGGTATAAAACAATTTCTCAAGCTTGGAGTGTTCCCAGGAGTACAGTGGCCTCAATAATCGTCTAATGGAAGGAGTTTGAAATCTGAGTAACAAAGCAAAAAAGGCTTCGACTGGGGACATGACCAAGAACCCTGTGGTCACTCTGAAACCCTCTGCAGCGACAGGATGGATGACCACTACATATATTGCAGATTTCCTGTAATAATGATCATTATATTTCTATAGCAAATTTTAAAACATACAGACGAGACTGCTTTACAGTTTGGTAAAAAAAAAAAAAAAAAAAAACATTATAGAAGTGTACATATAGAAATATAAAACATTACAGCCAAAAATAAAGGGTGAAAGTTTACAGAGAAACTAACCTTTAAAAATGATTTTTCAGCAGTCATTAAAAAAAACACTGATTGGCTGATGGGCTGAGGAAGGCAGTTCTAATGGTCAGGTGCTATAACCACAAAGGACCGGTTGCCTCTGGTTTCAAAATAAGATTGTGGAGCGGTTGAAAGATTCCGATCAGATGATTGAAGGCCGACTGCTCGAAAAAAGTCTCAACAGGAGCCTTTTTTTAGTGAAATTTGAATTCACTGGAACCCAGTGAAGTATAGAAAAAATGTGATGTGTGAGTGCTGAGTAGTTTACGTTTGTTTTGTTTGTTTTGTTTGTTTTGTTTTGTTTTTTTTGGGGGGGGGGTCCTGTCCTGTCCTGTCCTGTCCTGCAGTGTAGCAATTTTAACAAATGGAGCATTATGGCATTCACTATAATTGTCCACTTGAGTCACTTAGTCATATTTTATTAGAACCTTATTAAGATTTTTTATTTTGGATTATTACAACCATAGCAGATAAGACTGAGGGATGGAAAGGGGGAAAAAGAGTGAAGTTGGGTGGGGGGAAGTTAACAGAACGAGAGGGAGGAGAAAAACGGAGGAGAAGAAGAGGGTGTCATGGTTGCTGTGTGCGGCAGGCAGGAATGGAGGACCCAAAATGCAGACTCAAAGGCAGAAACTAAACTCAAAAGACAGCTTTATTGTTGGCACTAAAAATACAAAACGAAACTGGGAAAACCCATGAACTAACCGGGCGCAACGCAGGACAGAGGGAGACGCAGACATAAATACACACGAGTGCAAACAAGGGAACAAACCACAGAAGGGAACACAGCTGAACGTGATGACGAGACAGGGAGGAAACAAAACTGAACATAACCCACATCAGACAGGAGACTATCAAAGTAAAACAGCAAGCACTAAGACGCAGACTAACTCTCAGGGAAACGAGATGGATTAGGGAGATAACGGGAGGAGATAACAAGGTGGATGAGACACAAAGAGAGAAAACAAGAGAGTGAGAAGAGACACGTGATGGGCTGGGGAAACATGGGATAAATATGACAGGCAGGGGAGGCATGGAATGAAACATGAGGACATGGGAACAGAGAAGGGAAAGAAGACACAAGGACACACAGATGAACAGAGACACACAGATATGGACACAGAGGACAAAGACACAAGGGGAACCTAATAACCAAGGAGCTAAACAGGACAACCTAGGCAATATAGAATAAACTTAAGCGGATAAATTAACTTAGACATAAACCATAATACAAGAATGACACCAAACTCCAATACAGGGAGTGCAGAATTATTAGGCAAATGAGTATTTTGTCCACATCATCCTCTTCATGCATGTTGTCTTACTCCAAGCTGTATAGGCTCGAAAGCCTACTACCAATTAAGCATATTAGGTGATGTGCATCTCTGTAATGAGAAGGGGTGTGGTCTAATGACATCAACACCCTATATCAGGTGTGCATAATTATTAGGCAACTTCCTTTCCTTTGGCAAAATGGGTCAAAAGAAGGACTTGACAGGCTCAGAAAAGTCAAAAATAGTGAGATATCTTGCAGAGGGATGCAGCAGTCTTAAAATTGCAAAGCTTTGAAGCGTGATCATCGAACAATCAAGCTTTTCATTCAAAATAGTCAACAGGGTCGCAAGAAGCGTGTGGAAAAACCAAGGCGCAAAATAACTGCCCATGAACTGAGAAAAGTCAAGCGTGCAGCTGCCAAGATGCCACTTGCCACCAGTTTGGCCATATTTCAGAGCTGCAACATCACTGGAGTGCCCAAAAGCACAAGGTGTGCAATACTCAGAGACATGGCCGAGGTAAGAAAGGCTGAAAGACGACCACCACTGAACAAGACACACAAGCTGAAACGTCAAGACTGGGCCAAGAAATATCTCAAGACTGATTTTTCTAAGGTTTTATGGACTGATGAAATGAGAGTGAGTCTTGATGGGCCAGATGGATGGGCCCGTGGCTGGATTGGTAAAGGGCAGAGAGCTCCAGTCCGACTCAGACGCCAGCAAGGTGGAGGTGGAGTACTGGTTTGGGCTGGTATCATCAAAGATGAGCTTGTGGGGCCTTTTCGGGTTGAGGATGGAGTCAAGCTCAACTCCCAGTCCTACTGCCAGTTTCTGGAAGACACCTTCTTCAAGCAGTGGTACAGGAAGAAGTCTGCATCCTTCAAGAAAAACATGATTTTCATGCAGGACAATGCTCCATCACACGCGTCCAAGTACTCCACAGCGTGGCTGGCAAGAAAGGGTATAAAAGAAGAAAAACTAATGACATGGCCTCCTTGTTCACCTGATCTGAACCCCATTGAGAACCTGTGGTCCATCATCAAATGTGAGATTTACAAGGAGGGAAAACAGTACACCTCTCTGAACAGTGTCTGGGAGGCTGTGGTTGCTGCTGCACGCAATGTTGATGGTGAACAGATCAAAACACTGACAGAATCCATGGATGGCAGGCTTTTGAGTGTCCTTGCAAAGAAAGGTGGTTATATTGGTCGCTGATTTGTTTTTGTTTTGTTTTTGAATGTCAGAAATGTATATTTGTGAATGTGGAGATGTTATATTGGTTTCACTGGTAAAAATAAATAACTGAAATGGGTATATATTTGTTTTTTGTTAAGTTGCCTAACAATTATGCACAGTAATAGTCACCTGCACACACAGATATCCCCCTAAAATAGCTAAAACTAAAAACAAACTAAAAACTACTTCCAAAAACATTCAGCTTTGATATTAATGAGTTTTTTGGGTTCATTGAGAACATGGTTGTTGTTCAATAATAAAATTATTCCTCAAAAATACAACTTGCCTAATAATTCTGCACTCCCTGTAACTCAAAACACCAGGTCAAATTACCCAGGACCATGACAGAGGGCCAAAAAAAGAGGACTATTTCCAGGTTTTGATATAAGAAATGGAGCATGCATCAAAGTATGACCAATCTACAAAACCTGGACATCAAAACTGGAGCATCAAATCCAGAGCGAACATCAAAATATGATAATCAAACCTGGAAATCAAAACCTGAATATCAAAAATGGAGTGCTCATCGGAATATGAGCAATCATCAAAACCTGAGCATCAAAACCAGAGCAAACACCTAAATGTGAGCATCAAAACCTGGACATCAGAACCTGAGAATCAAAAACATAGACACCATTTATTGTAGCCTGTTGGCTAAGAAGTAGCCTTGGTTTTCTGTAATGTTTTTAAGCTAATACGCAGGGGTTTATCTTTCCAAAGGAATTTAGAGAGATGGAGTATTCCAGAGATCTATATCAGGCAAGTGACGATTTACTCGGGGTAGAATAAACAATTGATTCTAGGAAAAACCGTGATTTTTATTGAAGCAATAGATAGGTAGGTAGAGACGTCCATCTAGCTAGATCGTCTTTAAGTTCTGTGTTCTTGCATTTTGCACCCTTAATCACAATGGCCGGTCTAATTGGTGCTGCTAGTGGTTCGATAAAAATTTCAAACAGTGAAGTGGAGAGTGGGCCCCCCTGCCTGTGGCCCCTCTGGAGACAGAAGATGGAAGATATTTGGCCATTTGTCCTGACACATGATGTTGGGGAACTGTATAATATTTTTAACCAGTTTATGAAAGACTTTCCAGAATGAAATTTGTGTAAAGTTGGGTTTGGGAGGTCTGAGAAATGCACATAAAAACTGATTTACAATAGTAAAGACTGGATGAAATTAAAGTGTGTAGTAAAAGTTTCAAATTACTGGGTGATAGTAAATGTTTGATTTTCGCATTGTTTCTTAGATGAAAAGCAGTGAGATTTTTGAAATGTGAGATTGAAGTTCAAATACAGATCAAAAATCAGATACTTGGCAAATGATTTGATATTGCTAGTGAGACTGATCTCATTAGAGAAGGTATGAGGGCTGATCACAAGAACCTCTGCAGAGTAAAGCTGGTGCAAAGCCACAATATAACGGCACACTAAAGCCTGCCTGGAGTTTGACAATTTAATGAATTTAATGGACTCTTCAAGGACAAAAGAAAAGGAAAGAATATCAGTCCTGAAGAGGCACCATACCACCAAGACAATACCAGAGTGGCTTTGGAACAAGTCTCCGACTGTCTCTCAGTGCTGCAGGCAAAGCACAAACTTAAAATCCACAGAAAGTCAATGCAAAGACCTGGAATTTGGAGTTGCTTCTACTTGATCGCCCTTAAGTGTGCAGATCCCATTGAGGCTGAAAACTGTAAATGCAAAAGGGGCCTCTACGATAATAAATTATTGTCTCAATGATTATATATTGTATAAGATTTCCTTTCCTTCCATGTCTCCTTGTTTTCAAATGTATTTGTCAAAATATTTTATTATCACTATTATTTTTAAGGAGGTAATATTTTATTTTACGCCAGCAAGTGTTATTTTGTTTTTTATTATTATTTATTTTTTATTATTATTATTTATCAGTTAGTTATTATTATACTGTCAGAATCCTGTGCAAATATGTCATTTGATTAAAGGTAATCTCTGATTTATACTGATACTTATACTGATTTATACTGATTTATACTGTACTGATTTATAGTCAGTGATAGTTCATTGGTAAATTTCCATGTAAAGTATATTAGAGAACCATTTGTTTGCACTAGGAAAGTGTGTGTAAAATATGTAAATGTCAGTAACAGGTTATTAACTCCAGGGGCTGGAGTGGATTATCTCACTTATCTTGAGTGTTAGTTACTGATAAAGTTTGTTTCTGTCCCAGACTGTTTCTATGGCTACAGGTAGGTTAGAAACCTCTATGAAAGTGACATAATATACGCGTAATGAGGTTAATTCACTGACTGATGTGAAACTTGAGAAGAGAGCACAAGCACTCAGGAGCAACACGTGGATGGTTGAAGCCACAGGGCAGGCTCGTCAGTTGAAACAGCGGAAACTTTATTTAGAAAGCACAGTGCAAAATGAAGCACTAAGCTGGTTTATTCAGGACTGATTAAAGAGTTGAATAAGAATAGAAATGAAGAAATAAGAACAATAAGATGCAAGGAGCAATAAACAAAACAATTAAAAATAGCATACAATTAAGTGCAATTAAATATATTACAAAGAAGACCAGATGGAGTAGGTAAATTCAAACTGTCGCTGATAAAATAATTCAAATAATGAATTCTTGCTTATTTACATGTTCAAACTCATTAAATAGTCAGAGTGTATCACACTTTTGTTGTGTGGGCAAGTACTGCTAAAAACCATAGAAAGGTGCTTCACATCCAATCGGTGATTACACATTTTCCAAAGATGCTATAAATACCATATATTAAATTGCATTTAGCGCAAGAAATGCATAAAATACCACCCATTGCAGGAGGACTGGAGCCTATCTCGGGTGTTATTAAGCTAATGGTGGGGTGCAACCATAGACAAACAACCAGTCAATCTAACTGCCAAAGCAGAATAATCAATTAACCTAGTGTGCAGGCACAAGGAGAACATGCAAACTCTGCACAGACTCAGCACACTCCTTGCTGGGAGTTGACAGTGCACCACTGTGCTGGCCATGCAAAATATGTCATGAACAACATTACTATCCCTGCAGTATGTGGCATCCATTGATGGCTATTTCAATCAGTTGCCCAGTAGCACAAAAAGAGCATTTGAATAAAATTTACAATGTTTTTTTTCCTCACTTGTCAAGATCCCTGATGCAGAAACCTTAAAGCAATAATTAAGTAAACAAGTATGTTTTAAAAAATTACCTTGACATGTTTACCTTGTCTTGACATTGAAAGAGTTTTGGGATGACCAAAGCCTTATTTCAAGTCTCTGACGGTCTCTCAGTGCCCCTGGGCAATGCCTGGACTTAAACTCCACAGAAAATCTCTGCAAAGACCTGGAGTTTGCAGTTCACAGACACTTCTGCTCCAATCCGATCATCCGGGTGAGCAGATCTTATTTAAGCTTCCTGAGAAGTCTGAAAACTATAACTGCAAACTGTAAAGTTACAACTTACATCCATTTCATTCCAGACTCAGAAAGATTATAGATTTTGAAGCAGTTTCAAAGGTTAGTATCAACATTTCTGAATCCAAACATTTCTATTTGAAATAGACAAGGATTTTTTAAACTTATGGGCAGAAACATGTTTTGTGAGATTTTCCTCAGATATTCATCTTGCAAATGAACATGTGTGAGATGGCTATTTCAGGTCACTGTGAGCCCCACTTTTAACAGTCAAAATCAAATCCATTTTTCAGTGAAAGAATACTGAGAATAATTTCTAGAAAAGAGATGACTGAGGAGGAAACAGGACCAGTTACTATAAAGTATTCAGGTCACAATAACGGTGACCAAGTCTTCCAATGCCATCAACATAGATTGGGGGATGATACTGGCAAAGATGAGAATTAATGGGATGGAACTTGTTTAAATCAAACACAAATGTGATGAGAGCATCCTATTCGCAAATGGTACTGTGCGGTTTCTGGACAAACTGTTGATGCAGTGTTGATTCCTGCCTTTTTTATATTGCAGATGTCTGGCACAGCAAGTTTATGTTTGGTCAAAACAGCAGACAGGCTGTCAAGAATCTTGTTGACATTTGTTTTATTGAAGGTTGTAGCCCGTGAGAGGCTGATAGCTTGAGGGCTTCATGAGGAAAGGGTAGGCTGCTAAAAAGCTGTAAACCTGTCAGCTTTAGCCATCCTATTCTCTGTCCAGGTTTCAGTTGTAGGCAACCTTCTGTACCTAAAATGAATGACGTATCTTGAATTAGCTGACTACAAAATAAAGCTAAGCTAAGCTAAGATAAGATAAGATAACCTTTATTAGTCCCACACGTGGGAAATTTGTTTTGTCACAGCAGGAAGTGGACAGTGCAAAAGTTATGTAGCAAAAATTAGAATATAATAAGAATAAATACAGTACACAACTGTACAGAATAGAATAAAATAAAATACTATATACAGTAGAATAAAATAGAATAAAATATACAATAGCATAAAAATAGAATACAAATTCTATATACAACTGAGTAAAAATACAACGATGCCAGAAAAGAGTATTGCACTTAGTGTTAAGCTACGTTTAAAACTACTGTAGCCTATGCAGCCTCTCTCCTTAAGCCTCAACTCTTTATACAAATCACCTGTTCTATCAGGTAGTTCCTCTGTTCTGTGGAGAGAAAGACCCGATTGTGGGTCCAATATTGTACTCTGGGAAGTGATTTGGATCCCTGTCATGTCAGCCTCTGTCGAAGACTGTAGGAGGGAGGGGTGTGGGGAACTGTCAAGCTTCCCAAACTTCTAAAACTGGCAAAAATTCAAATTTCATATTAATTTTGAGTCATTTCTGGATGCTCTGTTTACCTGTGAACAGTCACTAACCTGAACTTCCACTGTGAATTACAGGGCTACTCACTCTACTGAAGAAACTCCCACTTTTCAAGCAGCGATGGTCACATGGACAAAAGCCATATGATTTATCTGACTGTTTTTAACTGTTTTATTTCAGTAACGGAGACTCAGCTCTCTTGTCCAGTGACTAATAGCATGTAACTGAATAATAATCAATAAATCAGCATGTAGTATGTAGAACTTTAGATATTTTAACATTTAACTGAAAGAGCTTGGTTCACCAGCGATGTTGTCATACATGTGAACTTGTATGACTGCCACGTTGATGCATAGGTTATTTTGATTTTCAGCTTACAAAGCTGTGATTCAAATAACTGCTCTTTGGATTTATTGACAGTTGATCTTAAAATGAAAAGTACAAATTTTACTTTGGTTTGACTTGACAGAATTACTTATTATTATTATGATTATGATTATTATACTTATTATTTAAAATGTTGTTACTCATTTAAGCAAGAAACACAGATATAATCTGACTGAGCATGTACAAGGTGAGTGTAATCACTCTACCTAGTAACTGGAGAAATCTAAAGCTACCAGCTTCCTCTAGTCAAGAACAGTGGTGTGTAATTCCGCAATTTTTACAGGTAAAGTAAATACAAGACTATTATTGCCAATACCAAGAATCTTAATTTTTAATCTATAAAGGTAATTTATATTGGGGAGAGTAACATATTTTGATGACCATCAAATCACTGTGATTTTTGTTTTCCACAATAATTAGTCCACACAACAAAATTCAGCCTTTTATGTAAACCAGGTTTTTGGAGGGTTGGAGTGTAAATGTATCTATCTCTACAGCAAACTGGTTAAACTTCTGTTGTTTAAATGTGCTATAAGCTATAAATAAAATAGATCTGACAGTCAACACGAGAAGATTCAGACATTTTTCATGTCTAAACAAAGTATTGATCCTGTCGGGCTGGTATCAATCTGATACCAATACCAGCATTAGTATCGATACTGTGATATCCCCACACCCCCTGTCAAACGTCTCGCCCCTGAAGTTGAACCTCCCAGGAAAGCTAACGTCATAGACTAATGTTAGCCAGGTGTGCAATTCCAGTCCCACTTCTACGTCATTTCGCCTGAGGTAAGTGGTAACATTGTCAAAAATCAATCTAGGACAATCCGGGGAGTTCAAATGACGTTCACGGCCTTCAAGTTGGAATTAATTTCCCATCGGTGAACTGTTGTAACTCTGAACACTGTAAAATGTAATTCTAGATGTTTGTTATTTCAACATATTATTCTATATCAGTTTGACGATAGATGACTGAAGTTGTTGTTATAACATAGAATTACAAGTTAAAAACGTCCCAATTACACCAAAAAAAGCCAACTTGAAAACTCATGTCCAGCTAAATCAGCAACTTATGTGAACTTGACAATGTGGGTAAGTTGAGCACAGCAGGATTCAAAACTGCCTCACGTGACTGCTACCGAGGTGCATCATGGGGAATTGGCGGTTAACGACATGCTCACTTTACTTGGACGTTTTCTAATCGTCTTCTTTGGAATATGCTTTCAAGGTGAGTAACATTGGTTATAACTATAAGGAAAGAGAGCTACAAAAGTTGGAACATGTTTTGAATCTATGGCATGATGTGTGTTTTTCTCTTTTACCGAAATGTTTGCTTTAGCTAATGTAACTTTAGCCGACAAGGTCCAGCTTGTATGTCATGACCAAACTTGACCTAATAAACTGACATATGGCCTTTTTTATGGGTTTAATGTGGCACTGACCAAATCACAAGTATTGTGCCGCTAGCTTTAAGGTTGTGCACTCAACCACTGTTGCGATATTAGCAAGCTAACTCAGCTAATTAATAAAGCTTATTTCATATTGTCTCTGTACTTGTAAATTTCTTTCAAGTTCACAGGCTGTTGTATTTTGGTGGAAGTTCATTTTGGCAATATTTCCAATAACTGACTGGGTTCAAAAAGAACTTTTTGGCAGGACTCCGATGCTTGTTGTCATCTGTTTACCCCTATGTAATCACTTAAGTTGTTATTAACTGCTGCATGCTAAGCTGCAAGAGTGCACTGAGGACTGAGACAAAATATGGTCTACAAACCAGCGTTATATTAGTTTTTATCAGATAGTCCTCCAGTGTGTTTATTTTTTGCTTTAATTCTATTGTGCAGTTATTTGTTACCCTGAAATTCTTTATGTTTAACAACAGCTCACTATTTTGACTTATTTTTTAACTCTTGTGATCAGTATGACTAGATTGTGTGAGTTTCCATACTAAAAGAGCTGTAATGATAAAATAATTGGCATCAGAGACACTGATTTTTGGCATGGTATACTGCAGAAGTTTTTTTGGTTTTTTTTGCATAATTGACCTTTTAATTAAACTGCATTCTCTGTATTGTAACAAAACTAACATTGTTTATATGTCAGAAAATTAGCAAACATGAATAAATGGCGAAAACAATATAATTATAACATATATTTTTATTTTACTTATTTTAGGTCTGTGAAGCCAAACTTGATGCTGGGGATTTATTTTTGTCAGTGGAGTCAAATGGTAAGTTACAATTTGTGCATTTTGTCATACTGGAAACACCACAGATTATATTGTAACTTAATAGCTCTGTAGAACAAATGATATAAAGATTGTAGTGTCAGGGTACTTCTTAAGAAGTAATATGGCACTATTGATGATCACATGCAGGTGGCATAAACTAAATATTCAGACGTGTTACCAACAAATGATTCATTAACAAAAGCAATGGAGCAGACTGTTTAGGTTCTTGTGGTTGTAATAACATCCATAACTGCAAGTTTGTCATTAATTTATTTTCACAGGTCTAGATGATCACATCTGTCTTTGTCATTAAAATGAGGTGGACTTGCAAACTTTGCACTCTTTTGGGTAAATTGCTGTCCACTACATATACACAGAATGTGCACAGTATTTCAGATCTAAAAAGGGAGTATGTAATGGACTTGCTGGCTTTAATGTAAAAAGCCTGTTGTGTAACTTTAATGAGGCAGTTGGACTAAAACAGTATTGCTCATCAAGGTAAACATCTGAGGAATAAGGAAATTGTTACTTGTCCTTTTACTCAGTGTTCTTTTAATCGCACGTTTACTAAAGTTTTACATCACATAAGTCATTTTCACAATCATTCTACTTTAAAAGATTTCAAGACAGAGCTTATTGTTCTCTGAACTTCCTTGTTTGCTGAACGGCAGGTAAAGTGCATCTTTTTGTTTGTTTGCTTTTGTGTGTTTGTGTTTTCTCTAATGGGCCTCAGATGACTGTTTGCTTAAATTTGGGTCTCAAAGAATCTTTTTTTTATTCTGTCTGTACTCTCCACCCCTCTTCTTCTATTGCTCAGGTTGAAGCAGAATTTGCCCGTCTTACATCTGTTGACCTGAAAGGGTTCCTTTTTGCTGTGCTTGACCATTATGGAGAGGTTCGTGGAGCTGTACAAAATCAAGAGCGGCATAGGAGGGCTAACTAGGCTCATAAGATGCTTCGGAGATGATGTAAGTGTTCAACTGCGAAATCTAATCCTTTGTTTAAGTTTTAGGTTATCCAGTTCAACTGATGAACTCATTGAAAGAAAGCTGATAAGTAAAGTCTGTCATCATATTTCACAACTGGACATTTAGTGTGGTAACTTTTACAGAATCTGTGTATATTGGTGGTAGGTTGGATATCATATTCTACTTGAATGTCCTGATAAGCCTGATTCAAAATCTCCAATGATAATCATATATTGATGGAATTATGTATCAAAAAGCTGTGAATTTGGAGCTGTCTACATGCTTCATAAACACTGTTTAAAAAGTGTTTTTGTTTTCTTTTTGACTTCTTTGACCAGAGCCCTACACAAAGGAAGAGGACAGAGGACCTCATTTTCTAAAGGAAGATCCCTCACACACTTTCAAGACTGTGAAGGTTAGCATTGTTTCTTTTAGTAAATTTAATAAGTGGATTTTAAATTAAACATGTGGCATCTGTGAAACAATAGATGCCACATGATAACATGTGTACTTTTTCCTCACCAAATGTATTATTACAAGATCTTTGACACTGGATTTGGTCTGGGTTTCAGAGAAACTAACTGGCAAGCTAGCATTGATATTATTAGTGTCTTGTGTTTATTCATGTCTTCACCAGGGTCTTTGACATTTCGCTGCTGTACTGTTCACTTCAGCTTTACGTTTGATTTCTCACATTGTATATTGTAATGGCAGAGATATTAGGATATTTAAGGGGTTGCAGTGGCTGCTACAGCTGTGGGGGCAATACTTTGGTGAAATGTCCTGGACCCTGGAAAAGAGACTGTGTAGACTGGGTAAGCAATTAAAGGTTACTGGCCGAGAGTCATTGGGCAGCTGGGTAAAGGTGGATGTTGATATTCAGTGCCAATTATGCAACCTGTTCAGCCATGTCTATATGCTCTTTTTTCATGCTGTTAATATAGGGGGAAAAATAAACTTTAATCAATAAACTGATTAAAGAAGGATTGTCTATGGAGCCACAATCTGATCCTGTAGTGTAGCTGCAGTTTGCACATTTCATGTATTCTCAGCCAGATTTGGTTTAGAGCACAGCCAATATTTAGCATAAGTAGATTTAAATTCACACACTGGTGATGGCAAGCTACATTGTAGCCACAGCCACCCTGGGGTGCACTGACAGAGGCGAGGCTGCCGGACACTGGCACCACCGGGCCCTCTGACCACCACCAGTAGGCAACAGGTGAAGTGTCTTGCCCAAGGACACAACGACTGAAACTGTCGGAGCCGGGGCTCGAACCGGCAACCTTCCAATTATAAGACGAACTGTCAACTCTTCAGCCACGATTCAGTCATCCACCCATGTGTGTGAATGACTGAATGTGTAAAGCACTTTGGAGTCCTTAGGGGACTAGTAAAGCGCTATACAAATACAGGCCATTTACCATTTAAATTGAAAATTTTGTTTGAATTCTGCAATTGAAGACATGCTCAGTTATTTATGAACATGGTCTTTGTTTAAAGCAAGAAATGGATTTGTAACATGGGGGTGCATATCTCATTCTGAAAAAACTTTAACAACTAATAAGTGTTACCCAAAGCCAATCACCATCATCCAAAGCATCAGTATGGCTCTTCTTTGGAAAGACATGAATTCTTAAACACAAGGGATATTGTGTAATTGTAATTGTGTAATTTTTTTTTTTTTTTTTTTGTCTTTGAACCCTTTTATAGCCGACAGGTATTGAAGACACATTTTCTAAGAGGATGAAAGTTGGCATTGCGATGGTGAAAGAAGAAGACATCATCGATGTGTTGGTTGTCCTTGAGGCGGCAGTAATCCTGTCTAATCTGAGGGATGTCTCAAGTGCCATTTCCATGCTGATGGGCCTTCTTTTTGCCCTCAACATAGACCATCCAAAGGAACTTAAGGACATCTTTGAAGTCATTCAGAACATCCTAATGAACATTGGTGGAAGGCAGTGCATCTCACTAGTGCATGGTCTAAGAAACAGACTCTTGCAGAAAGCCATGCAGAACTGTAATTGTATGCTCCTTAGTGTTAAGGACAGTTTTTATTTTACTGTTTGTTTTTTTATTCTTGCAAGTTCTCATTCTCACTTTTGTATGTCACTAAATGACTACACTTTACATTCCAGATTAGACAATTACTCATTTGTTCATGGTTTAAAAAACTTATGTGAACAACAATATAATGGTGGACTTTGCAGATGCTTATCTCATGCAAGTCAGTAGTTTTTCCTTTGTTTTGCAATTGAGCAGACTCAAACTGATGTTTCTGAAATATTCATATTATCAAATGTTTCAGAAGCATGCACTCATTTTCAGAGATATTGGTTCTGTGGAATTTGTTGCAATTGTAAACGAAGACAAATACAAGAGTTTGATGTCTTAGTTGTTATAAACTGATCTTTACTGTCACTTATCAAAGGTTTTGTACTATTTTAATATTTCAAGTTTTATGCTAACAGGTGTGACTGAGCACAATGAAGTTTAAAAATTTTGTAAATGTAAAGAATAACTTTTCTAAAATAGCAAGTGTTCCGTTGATACATTACATTAATGCAGACTTTATGTTGTTACTTCACAAGAATCACTACTGCTCCTAGAGTATTGGTCAGAATTTAATCTTCACCCAAACTGGGCTCAAGACCAAGTTCAAATTTATTGTTTCACAGGGAGCAGCCTTTGAGTTTTGATGGATTGTGAGCCTGATGAGCTACGTCATTGATTTTTCTGTTTCTCAGATGACTAAGATGGCACAATAAATGGTGAATGTTGGGTGCTCATGAGTAATTGTCTTGTCATGTTCTTAAAACAAACTTTCTGTATGAAATGATCAGATAGACTATAATGGAATCTGTGGGGTTTTATTTTTTTTTCTGTAAACAGAAAATTAATTTAAAGGAATGTAGGTATTTAAACCTGAGATCTAAGATAAACCTAACAGGTAGTTTTGCTGAAATGGATGTTAGAAAGCTAAAAAAACAAAACAAAACTTAAGATGTTTAATACACATTTTTCTTTACATCCAGTCAATCAACTCTGATAATTAAAATGAAACCGATTTACAAGTTCACTCAGCTACCTTAAGGAGCTCAGGTAATTAATAAACTTAAATCAACTTAGCTAACAGATTATGTTAGTTAAGCTAAAATAGATTCCTAAGTTAAAAGAACTACTAAAGTATTTGAATTAACTAAAAAACCCAAGTCAACTGAACTAGGACAAGAGTTTAAACAATAGATTATTTTAATTTAGCTGAAAGGGTTTTCCCAAGTAAAAATGACAATTAAAGGAGTTGAACTGACTAACAAATCTCAGTCAACTAAACTAAGATGAAAGTTTAGACAACGTGATTTTTCATTAAGATAACAATTGGTTGTGTTATAAGAACAAACTCTATTTCTTGACTTAACTTAAAATTTTAAGGCAGCCCTTTACCTCATATTTTTAAGTTGAAACAACAAGTTATATTTTACAGTGTGAACACTAGCGCTTGATAGCAACGAGGCATGCTTCAGAAATGAGTGAAAGGCCTGAGAAGGGTCAGAGGTGACTGCCCACTTTGTTCTCCACTTACACTCATGTTGAGTCTGTGGATGACATCAGTCTCCTCTTTCATCTGCGCTTTTAACTTTCTGTTGCTAGCCTTCGTGATGTGTTATATGTTGAGTCATTTCCAGTGTTTGTCATTTGCACTCTGTGTTCCAGTGGTGCTTGACGCTGCTGTATAGGTAATATACAGATTTTAGGCTGAGTCGAGTTAATTGTATTGCCATCACAATGGGCCGCTAATGTGCCTGAGCTTCATCATTATGGTGATCCTTGTTCATGCTTGAATGCAACTGGCTTATGGACGCATTAAGTTAAGGAGCGTGCAATTATGATATCATCTGTCTAGATTATCATTTGTAGAACAAAAATGCATATTACTCTTAAGTCTAGGCTTCACACTTAACAGTCTTGAGCTATCATTAGTGTTTCTTTCCATGGTCTATCTAGCATATGTGGATGATCAGTATGTTTAATTTTGCCCTCAGATGCTTTGCTCAGTAGTATGCACTGTCATGATCCTGGGTCATTTTGACCCAGCGTTTTGTGTTTATTGTGATTACCTTCCTCTATTCTAGTTATTCTGATTTTTGGTATTAGTTCTTGTGCTTAAGTGTTGTATCAGCCCTACCTGTGCCTGTCCTCTGTGCTCTGCTCGGGTCCTTTAGTTTGTGTGGTAAAACAGTCTGTGTGTTTCCTGTTTTACTTTGTAGGTCTGTCTCGTTATGCCCATTAGTTCCAGCTGTGCCCCCTCCTGTGTGTCATTTCCTGATTACCTGATGTGTGTATTTATACTGTGTGTCTGCCTGTGCTCGGTGTCGGCTCGTCTGCGTATCTCTGCATTTGTCTGCGTTTGTCTGCGTCTCCCTGTGTAGTCTGCGTCTCATCTGCATTCTCCGTTTCGTATTACTTCAGGTTTGCTCTTTAGTTTATCCCAGTTTAGGTTTGCTTCGGTAACTGCTCATACTTTATTGCCCGTTTTTGTCACCCTGCCACTCTGTAAATAAACCCTCACTCATATCACCAGTCGGCTGCTTGCATTTTGGGTCCTCATTCATCCTCAACACGACTGCTGCCCCAGCCGTGACATGCACAGGATTGTTGTATACAGCAAGCAGCATAATCTTTTCATCCTTTCATTGCCTTAACTGTAAATGAATATTTTTTATAATCCACTACCCTGTGCAAGGAACCTCAGAAACCCCATCAGTTTTACAAATTTATGCTAGTCAGTTGTTTTCAGAAAGATACCTGCAAGGAGGTCACACTCAATCAACTGAACACAAGGGAGCTAATTATTACCAAGGAGTCTGGCTTTTATCCACCGGCTAAAACACAAATCAGTGACATGAAGACAATTACTTTGTGATAGGACCACCTCAAGCTACTAAATACTGTGGGAATTCAAAATCCTGATATTCTATAATAAAGCCTGCTATTGGCTTAAAAGCAATGTTGTGATATGAGATTAAAAATATGCAATGTACTATCCGACTGTTTTGATTAATTAATAAGAAGCTGTTATCAGTATAATTTGAAACATGACACCTTTGTTGCCACCCTTGGTATATTTATGGCATATTTTCCTTCCCCACTGCCACAAATACAGCTTGACAGTTTTTCTTACACCGTTGGAGAGGGAGAGAAAGAACCATTTAGACATATAAACTATATATTGTTTTCCTTTATGAAAACAATGGTGACATTTCAACAGAAACTGCAGATCATTTACCCTCAGGAATCATGGGATTGAATATTTTCTGTGCTTCGCTCTATCCTAATGGAACTTTAAGGTGTCTTTAGTACTATTTTATGTTAATTTAACATTCCAACAGTTATTTTCCATTACTATTTTAGACCCTGCTGAACATGTGTGGACTTTGGGAGACAGGTGGTTGTTATGGTTGCTTTATTAAACTGATCTGATAACTTTAAATTAGTTTCTGTCTGTTGGAACAGAGTGGAAGACAGAAGGACACGCTCTGTAACACAGCTCACATTTCCACTCATTTCCCACATGCATGAGTTATGCACTCCGTCTCTAATACACAAATGGCTCCACACACCCATGCTGTATGTTTTTATTGCATTTCACCGGATCTGCATTACTTCTGGCTTTTACCGTAGATAAACTGCCTCACGTTTCAGATGATGGTAATTTATTGTGATCTCTTTTGCTTAGAAAACGTGTTGCTTGACCTCATTTTTACGAAATCGTTATTATTAATATGCAAGCCGTCAACAATCGCATTGCAAAACAAAGATGTGAAATTTGAAAGGAGAAGGGAGAAACTCACACGAACTTTATTAAAGTAACTCGGCTGATGTAGGTGGCGCAGAAGCTACTTCCTTTTTTTTTAAAAAAACCCTTTTTTATCTCTTGAAACCATCACTCATTTCCCTTTCACAATCTTCATATCATCTCTTTCTTCTTCATGTCTTAAGTATACACTAGTCATTACCGTAAACAACAGGCTTCAAATTCCATATTTTTCTTTACACTTAACTGACTCAATATTTAGTTAAAGATGCACTGACTGGTTTCTGGCATATATTTTTGCAGTGCTTAAAACAACAGTTCCACTGTCAGTAGTTTCTGGATGTTAGGTTTTTTTGCCATCTCTACAAGGAAAATCTTCATTATAAAAATAAAATCTTTCAGTGCAAAATTAATGTGACACAAAAGAAAAACATCAGGATAACCAGCAAACACCTTATTTTCTGATAGGCCCATAGAATAGCCTGATATTGTTCAATATTGATACTTGTATTTTTCCAATATATCAGTGCAAGAGGACAATTACAAAGAGAACATAGACACTATCTATAAAGTATATTCTCAATTTTGTATTAGTAAATTCAGAAACTGATGGTTTATTAGTCCCTTATATACCTGATATCCAGTACCTGTTCAGAGTAGTGTGCAGTTGTGTTCAGGTTGGCCCACTTTTGAAAAGGACCAATACTGTTAACAGTGATGACAAGTAAGAGAGGTCATGCATGTCAGTACGTAAACCTGTTTTCTCCATAGTAGCCAGCCTGCAAAGGTCATACTGTAAATACTTCCAGCCCAACCATGTCATGGGGGTTTGTAGTCTCTGATAAAGCTGCATACTATTTCATAGTTTTATTGTTCTGTCTCTTAAAACTGTCATATTTAATGGTTACAAGTTTATAGTCAGAATCAAAAACCAGTCCTTTAGCTGCTGCCTGCTGTAATTCTTGTATTTCTCTTGCTGTTAGTCAGGATGTGTTTTTAAAATGTAAATCTCTTTTATTTTAATTGGACTTGATTCTGCTCAGTTATCATCATAATGCAGAAATATACAATCTCAGTGACCAGATACCACAAATTGGGTTTGATTGTATTTGGATAGGAAGGAATATAATGAATAAGATGAGGGGCTAATGTGTGTCAGGAATTATCATACTGTCTATCATCACTTCTTCCACACAGTAGCTAAGAAATTGGACAGCAATTTAAAAAACAGAAAAACGCATTCCTTTTATATCTATAATTTACACTTCACTATAGTACATGATGTGACTCGCACATGTTGTTAGTTGCTAAATGCAACAAAAAATCTAAAATACAGCACAGCGATTAAAATGAATATGAAAAAGTAGAATAATATAACAGTCATTTAATTTAAAATACTGCCCAATTCGAGCAGTGCTACCAATTTCTGGAGCCTCCGTTATTATGATCAGTGTCACTCTGGCATGATCATGATCCATGAAGCTTTTATTTCCTCAGGTATATCTGTAATGTCATATAGTCTTGGGAGGCTTTAAGTGACTGTGAAAAACCGTAAACAAGAGTGAGCCAGTCTGTAACTCATTATCAGGAAGGGAGCTCCAGCATCTGTCCCTCGATAACATCACAGATTAGAGCCCTCGCTGCTCTGGGTTTAATCCTTGGCAGAGAGTTGTTGATTTAACAGGAGAACTTTATCACCACGTGGTTTGCTGTCACAGAATTTCATTATTATTGGTTTCAATGGAGAGTTTTAGTATCACATCTAAATGCTGTTTCAGGGGGCTTATCACACTGCCAAAAAATATATCTTGGGGAAACACTGAAATGCTATTATGTACTTATTGTATTGGCCAATCGCCTAAAATGGGAAATGGCAATGGATTTTGGCATCATTGCAGGGATTCGGGCATGATTATCATTTTGGCATCATTCACAGTTGGCAGTGCGAGTAAATCATTTTCCCTGTTTTGCTCTTCCTGTTTCTGTGTCTGTGTGTTTGTGTGTCTGAAAGACGGGGACTGGAAGAGTCAGGATTCCTGTCGGGCAAATGCCTCCTGAGTCTCCTCTCATCTTGTACTCTCCTGGTCTCTTCTGTCTTGCTCCTCTGTCTTTTCCTGCTTGTGTGCCTGCTCCTTTCTAGTCTGGTTTCTCTGTCAGATTGTCTGAACGAGGGTAGTGGATATTCAGCATGGCAGCAAATTAGGGGAACAGGCAGTCACTCCCAGCCTTGACTTGAGAATAAATGACCTAAACAGCTGTGAACATGTGTGTAGTGTGTGTGCATTTCCACTGCTGGAAAAATAATGGAAGGATATAGTAAAACACAAAAAGACTAGGTAGCATTGCTCTTATGCTTAATTAGCACAGTGCCTGAGTGCTAACATGCTAATAATGATGCTCGCACAGGACAGCTGAGATCAGTAGAAATGTAATTAGTTTGACTGTATTTTGGTTTGGGTCATAAACCAATATTGACTGTGCCAAGTCAGTAGGATCACCAAATGTATTGAAATGTATCCTGAATGGGGCTCTTTGGGTAGTTCTGCTGTTAAGATATTCCACATGGTGACAATAAAATAATTGTGAGGCGATTAGAAAAGTAATTAGGATTCATCCTGTGGGAACCATGCATTTCTGCATGGTTTAATCTGGCCATTTAAAATTAAAGTTATTACAGGGGGTCGCTGCTCTGCATAAAAGCTAAAACCAAGATTAGATAGTAGACATGGTTAAAGTATGCATGTTAAAAGGTTAGTAGGAAAAAAAAGGAAAAGTGCGCAAATGCGTACACAAGCGTCTCAGCTAGCTGATCAGGGCATTTAAAGTTGGCAGCTCTAATAAGTAACTTTGGATTAGAGCTTTCTGTGTAAAATCAATTCCACCACCTTCAAGGTGTGTGTGTATGTGTACCTAGGAATCTGTAGAGGTTATAATGACCTACGCGTGCACACACAGGTGTCACATTGTTAGTTTTGTGATAGTGTGGAAGTCCATCAGAATAGAATCTGAGGAGATGGAGACAGAGTTTCATGAGTGTGTGTCCTGTTCTCTTGCTGACTCATTTCTGGTGCATTATTGTATCAAACACCCCAATCACTATTAAAATAAATGATCTGTCAACTGACAGATGATGCTGTCAGTACTTACAGTACTGTGCAAAAGTCTTGAGCCGTCTTTATATTTTGCTTCGAAGGAGACAGACCTTCTTTAGTTTTTTTAAATGGTCTCAGCAATAGTTCTTAATTTTTTCTGAAGGTCTTTGGAAAATGGCTGCTTTTCAGCCATTTTCATTCCAGTCCTTGTATTTGTCCATTTGTTTGTTAAGCCACTTAACACTGACCTAAGAATCATTCAGGAACAAAAAGACTCCTCAAGGGATAAACCAGTGTTGTGTCTACACCTAACTGACAACTGAGCAAAGAATCAATTTGAAATTGTATCTTTGGCCACTTTGTTGCCAGCAGCCTGTCACAAAAAAACACAAAATTTGTTCCCATTTCTTAAGTTTAATCTACTACTGCAGTTTCAGAAAAGCTGGGATACTGCAAAAATGGAAATAAAACCAGGATGCAATGATTTATAAATCACACAAACCTACATTTTATTCACAGTAGCAGATGCAAAACATATGAAATGTTTAAATTGAGACATTTTACCATTTCATTAAAAATATTAGCTAAGCTTAAATTTGATGGCAGCAACACATTTCAAAACAGGGGTGGGGGGTAAAAGCTAATATGACCAAATGAAATCCATCGTGTTCCAGTCTGCTGATTAGTGTTGGCAGTTACATAATTACATCATATATTTAGATAAAGTTGAAAGATTCCCATCCTTTGCCCTCTGATTATGATAATGTGGGATTTTGAGTTGTGGACGTTTTGTTTGCAAACACTGGAAAGTAATAATGTGAAAGTAAAGCTGACATGACATAAAAAGGCCAGGAAATAGATGGTTTATTTTAAACAAATGGCAGACTAATTCACTGTGCTGCAAAATAAATTGTGGTTGTGAGCAAAATTTATAGCTCCGAGCAGCCTGGTGTGGTTGGGTTTCTGTGACGTTTGCATTTAAATGCTACAAAGGCTTGATGTATGAATTAAATTGATCCACGATATGACACTGGTCATCAGGGTGAAAAGCGCTGAATGCTTTGCTAGACAAAGGCTGCACAGTTCCTTCCCACAGTCGCATTGTGCTTGCTGCTCTGTTACTCTCTAGCATAAAGTGTTGTGCAGCAGAAAAGCCGTAGCACATATTTGAGCCACGCTATGGAATCATATATGAGCATTGTTCCCTTTATATGTTCTCCTCCACATTCTCTGAATCCTCCAGACACAACCAACTCAGATGGCCGTACAAAGGAGCTTTTCGGTTTCCATTAATTTCTGTGTTCATTGTGTCATGGGCGAGCAGCATTTCATGATGATTGCATGCATTTTATCAACTGTACACTGGGATAGAGTTCTGACCCCAATGATATGCAGCTGGCTGTGGAAAGTGAATAAATGGATTTACTGCAGCCATAGCTACTTTAATCTATCTTGTGTCTGCCATAACGTGATGAGATATGAGGGCATATAGTCAAGTGATTCTAATTTTATTCCTGTCTGCGCCGTTTGACAGCAGTCAATACATTTTTGCAGCTTATGGTTTGGACCCTTGAGCCTGACAGCAGCAGGTAACTAACAAGGGAGGGATTGTCATCTGATATAGCTCGCTGAGTTGAATTCAGCTTTGCAAGAGGCATCCTGGGCTCAGGGTGAAAATAGTGGACAGTAAAAATGAATTTTCTGAGATGGAGGTATTCATTCCAGTTTTAGGGGGAGGAATTCAAATGTCTAGTTCTTTTCTTTAAAAAAAAAACAGAACTAGACTTTTGTTTTTCAACATCAGAAAAGAACATTGATAAAATGACGGCTGTCTGTACAACAAAATGAACACATTAGACCCACATAACAGAAACTAAAGCATATTTCCTAGCAGCCTAATGACTCACTTTGAAACCTGATTTTCTCCTAAACATAAAATGATTAATGACAGTCTCTTTCTCTCACTGAGTAATGCAGATTATTAATTTAACACTGGTATAGGATTGGTACTCAGTAAAGGCAGATACATACAGCTAAGGTACCAGAAAAAGATCTTCCTATAGAAAAAGGCATCCTTAATGCGGCTACAGGAGAAAAAGTGGTGAAGATATGGAGCCATGTGAAAAATGACAATGACCTATTTCTTTAAATTTTAATTTAAACCCCATCAAATGTATGTGAAACACTTAACTTAGCCAGTCACAATGCATGTGGTGGGTTTTATTTCTCAACTTAAACAGTGGTTTCTGGCACTGTGTAAGTGGTTTAAAATTTAGCCACAAAGACCACAGCTATGCTGCTAACATATCTGCGCTTTGTCAGATCATTATCTTACACAACATACACAAAGACGGTATATGTGCATGACAGGATTGTGGCTAGTTCAAATTTCTGGTGCTGCTGAAAATCACTGGTAGTGAAAAGAACACTGCGGAAGTTCAAACAATCTTTATTAGTTTTATTCTTGTCAGTGAGACACATTCAACAGAGAGGTGACTCTGAAAGCTCTGCGCATTCCAATTGGAAAGAAAAAAACATGCAAATATGCACAACACAAGAAAAGTGAGACAAAAATAATCACCAGCATGATAACAAAGAGACTGCATTCAAAAAAATACATGAAACACAACTATACATGAGCAACAATGACAAAAATGAACACCTAATATTGCAAACTACAAAGGAATGCTTTTCACATCTTAGACCATCATTTACAGTAAAACAATCCATCAGCGGTGTTGAAAGAGATGCTGATATGATGTGCTTTAGCCTTTTGTTTATTAGCCCTCCAGTAAATATAATCAGTGGAAATGCACAAAACTAACTGTGGAAAATGGTTGGATGGCTTTAACCTTGTTAGTGTTTTGAAGTACCCACTCAGTTACAGCAAATCAGCTGAAAGCACATTTACAGACTACTGTGCTTGTTGTCAATTGAAATCCCTCAGTATCTATGTGAGGGGATTACAATAATGTATCATTTTTAATTGTTGAGCTATAAATAATTTGTGAAATTTGGGATTGATACAAATATAAAACATGAACTCTCTATACCACTGACAGATAATCGGCTTTTGTAACTTTGAGGCGCTCATGTCCATCAGATTTTCACCTTCTGCCCATTGTTACGAATATAATCCTGGAAACTGGCAGCAGAGCATAACTTTAAAAGATTAATTTAAAGAGATTAAGTCTGGATCTTTTTTCTTTTTTTGTTCTAAAAAATGCACTGACTTATTTATTTTTTCTTCAAAAAATGTAACAAAATGTGTGTGATAGTTATTTTGGCTACAGCAGTCTGTAGCAACCACATCCATTTACTTACTCCATCAGAGTATGGAACAGTTGCACGGCTGCTTGAGCAGCTACAAAATCCCTCTTTAAGCTCAACAAATATTATCAATTCAGTATGCCTATACAGCGAGGGAAATATGCTGACAGTGAGGAGGAGGAAGAGAAAGAGACAGAGGGAGGAAGAGATTAAAAAGGTAGAAGAATAGAGAGGGAGTGCATGAAAAGAGCAGGAAGTGGATGAAGCCTGTTTAGCTCTCGGTAACTAAAGCAGTTGTCATAATCACCTGGCGTGTACACACACACACACAAAGACACACACCGCACATCGCACACGTTTGAAACTTACTGTAGCTACCTCCACGATGTTATATAAGTGCTCCACCACATGCCTTTGATTAAAAACTAGGATATAAGAAAATAAGATGTAAACACAAACTCGCACAGCAACACTAAGAGCTCCTATATGTCATTTTTCTATTACTTTTCTGCTGTATAGGAGGTGGGATGTGTGTAAAGTCGATCATTTTACAACCTTCTTCCTGAGGAATACAGGAGAACATCAGTTACTCTTTTTCTATCCCCACTTTTTTTTCCTCCCCACTTAGTCAAAATTTAAAGTTAGAGAGTTAAAAACAGTTTTGTAACAAATCAGAAAGCTCTGATCCTGTTGAACTTACTGTAACAATTATGAATTAAAACTTTACTAAATCTTATGCCAAAAGTATGACAGTCTATTAATGGTCAGGCTCTTCATGTTAGCCATTTAGTGTTATATATATAGGCTAGCTTTTATGCCTCCTGATAAGCAATCTGAAAGTTAAATCTGCATGGTGCTAATTGATCACTAAATTAATAAGAAATACATCCTAGAGGCAAAAGTGACATGCTGTTTTATCAGTGTACAAAGCCCAGACATGCCCACCCCACCACCCCTTACACTTCACTTTAAACTGTTTACTCTGAATAGCTGCCAACATACAATTAAACATTTTCTAAACTGCACAGCACTTGTTGCACTAATGGATAACTTAGGCAGAAACTTGTAGAATGATTTTATCATCAGTCTAAGTCACTGTCTGTGGTTGTGCTGACAAAAGATAATGAATTATTGCCGAGACCTTCATTTTGCTCTAATTTGCAGCTTTCAAAATGCTGTGACTGCAAAGTTCTTTTAAAGATATGGATTTTGCCTTTAATTTCTGTACTCTTCCCTGTTCCAGTGTGCGTCTGTGTGTGTCATGATATTACATTTGTGACTACTTTCTAATTTCTGAGTGCACCATACAATGTTTTGAACGTCTAGCTTGAAACGATCAGTGTTGCTCTGTTTTACACAGTGTGCACATTTGAAGCACAAACTCGATACATAGTCACAAATATGTTCGAATTATGTTCAGGATCACTGAGTATTGACCGTTTCCTGAGGTTGAAATGTCCGAACATAGTGAAGGACATGCTATATACAATTTTACTGCAGCTTGTTGATGTCTTCTGCTCTTTGTATTTGAAAGCAAACGGAATAACAGGTATGGGTGACTGCATAGCTGACCCTCATCTTACTAGAGAGAGTGTGTGTGTGTGTGTGTGTGTGTGTGTGTGTGTGTGTGTGGGAGCTGTGGTCTTTTTGACACAGATTGGTCATGACAGGCAAGTGTACGGACCTGCTGCCAGGAGCAATAGCATGCTGCTACCACACACAAACACACACATAGTTATAAACGCACATTTCCGTGGTATCTTCACTGAACAACAGATTTTAAATATTTCTTGGCCTTTCATGCTTAAATTTACCTCTTCATGATGTTCTTGCTTTTATCTTTCTCTCATTTCTCCTTTGTAATTTGCCCGTGTTTCTATTTAAATGACATTTTCAGTTTATTTTCTGAATCCAAAAGATTACAAGGTGTGTTTTTGGTAAAATAATAACATTTCATTGTTAGTTTGATTTAAAAAAAAACCAAACAAGCTGATGGATGACAAGAGAGTGACTGGAAAAACAAAATTAGCTGAGGATGTAAAATATGAAAATAATTGATTTTAAAGGGCATAGTCAGCCATTGATTCTTCTTCTTTTTGTTATTATTATCATCATCATTATTATTATTAGTATTATTATTATTGTTATTATTGTTGAACATTGCAAAAGTAAGAAAATATCTTCTGGAAAATCATTGGTTCCTCTGGTAAATTTGTAAAGCTGCTTACGAAATGGAAGTAATTTGTTAGTCACACATTACTTTGAAGCTGACGGCTGGTCGCTTGTGGACATTCGAGGCTCTGGTTTAAAGGTAGCCACTTCAGTTGCTCACCTGGAAGTAAAGTTCACCTTGGGTCCCACCCACTTCTGTCTCTGTACTTATTTCACCACATATATATGAGGGTCTCTGGTCTCCACGTCCCTGAAAATCACTTCCCATGTGTATGCAGCTTGAAGACACAATAGCATGGCCAGTATCCAGGAAAATGCTTGATATATAGCATTTTTGATAGTGGGAGGAAAAAAAGACAATAAATGTAAAGAAGTATTTTTTGTTTAAGATAAGATAAGATAACCTTTATTAGTCCCACACGTGGGAAATTTTTTTTGTCACAGCAGAAAGTGGACAGTGCAAAGTTATATAGCAAAAATTAGAATACAATAAGAATAATATACTGTACACAACTGTACAGAATAGAATAGAATAAAATAAAATACTATATATTTTTTGTTTGTTTTACAAAAATTAGAATAAAAACATCAGAAGTTGTATAACTATTAACTATTTTAACTATTTAACTATTTTAACTTTTTATTCCATGTCATTGTCATGTAAACAGAACACTGCTTCCATATTTTGACATCTGTACAAATCTTTGGATCAAAATAAAATTGGTCCTTTTATCTGGTCTTTATTCACCTCAATTCCATTCATATCCTAGAAAAAAAGAGATATATACAAAATAACCTGTACCAAAACAACATAAAATTAAATCAACAGGGCGCTGCTTTCACCTTCACCTTGTGCCACATTTACGTAAATTTAATCTTTAAAAACGAAAACATTTTCTATAAAAGTCTTTCACTCCATTTATTTTTCCTACATGATGAATGTGAATAAAACCTACTCGACAGCTGCGAGATCCTTCTCTTTTTTCCCCTCTGGAACATTTTCCATACAGTGTAGGCATTGCCACATTGGAAAAATAGTTGTGCAAGGGGATAACAACTCTTTTGTCCAGTATGTTTACTATTTTCCTGAAACCTTCATTACTCACCAACTCTTTGGCCAAATGCAGCGTGGTTGCATTGGTGATTTCAATGTTTCTTTGTGAGCTGGATGGGTACACAGACGTGCTGTCCAGGCTCGCTTTTATGGACGTCTGAGTTGATGTTGGCAGCCATTGCATTGTTTTTCTTGGCCTTCATGCATTAATTATACTGCAGTTTGGTGTATTTTCAAGTGATTGAATGCTTTGATTCAGCAGCAGGTATAATGGATGTTTTAAGTGTCCCCTAAGTGTTTATCACTCAGAGTGTCGGCCTGTGCAAAGAAACTATACAGATAGCAGCTTGTATTGCTGTACACTGCTCTGTCCTATCAGAGGGGAGGAATTGGAACAGGTTGTGATCAGGGGTCTGCAGTAATGTTGCTGGTGCAGGAAGTACATCCTCTTCTGGGCCTTTTTGATGATCATATCTGTACTGGGTGACCACTTCAAATCGTGGGAGATCGTGAATCCCTGAAACCTGAAGGTTTCCACAGCATCCATGGTGGTGTTGAATAAAGTAAGGGGAGATAATGGAGAGGGCTTCCTCCTGAAGTCCACTGTCATCGCCACATCTTTGAGCATATTGAGGTCTAGGTTGTTCTGACTGCACCACAGGTCCAGCTGTTTAACCCCACATCTGTATGCAGCCTCATAACCGTCCTTGAGTCTGATGATCTTCGCGTCATCTGCAAATTTTACGATTTTGACATGCTCCCTAAATCAGATCCTGACATGCCTGCGTGTTCACATTGAACTTGAAGTTTCTAGTCTGGATGATTAACACTACATTTTACCACCAAATTACAGCTAATATAAAAAAAAATAGAAATGTGTGGCACAGCACAAGGTCAAGAGCTTGTCCCTTTAAGCAGACCATCCTCATTGGAAATAGTTAAGATTTGGTTCAAATCGTGCTAGCTGGGAACAGATCACAATCAAAGAGTGTATGTCTGCACCACAAACCAACACAACTAACTTACTCTGTAAGTACTGTTTTGTTCTGTTGTATATATCTCAATATACCATATGCATCTATTTGTAGTCAATCATTGTGTAAACACTATGTGTGTGTGTATATAGTAACTTGTTATCCATCCCTTATTTATTTCATAATTTATTCCAACATCTTCACACTCTGCATCATTGCACCGCAAATATGCTATACATGTTGTTATTGCCTGTGTCTTGTTGATACCATCTTGTCATCTTGCCTGTACACTAAGTGGGAAGGAAATAGCCATAGCCCATTTCCTTGCGTGTACAAATACTTGGTCAATAAAGCTGAAATGGTTCCTTCGCTTAGTGTTTTAAATGGTGGAACACACATTTGGAATATCCTTTGGTCATGCCGATTTAATTGTGTGACGCCAGAGTCATGATTAAGATTAAAATTCGCTTAATTGAACAGCCCTCTTTGAATAACACAAAGTTGGTATACTTCAGTTTGTTTTACATGACGTTTGAACTTCAGCAACAACACATGTTGTATAGATACAATGACAGTCCAAAAAACTTCAAAAACGAATTGGCACATTACATGTAAGCTTTACATTTCCAGTCTATCAAATGTCAAGCGAGCAGTTGTCACCTTTTAAAAATAATCTCTCGTCTTCCTCTCCTGTCCTGTCTGTATTACATCTTTTTCCATCTCTGAGTGAAGTTATCTCACATTCTTTTCTATCCCTGCAGCAGACACACAGTGTGACACACTGCGCAGAAACGGTGTGTTTGCTGATATTTGTTGAGGTGTTTGAAAGTTGCATTGAAAATTGCCTGCTACTTTGAAAAAATTATGCCTTTTGCGCTAATTCCTCTTCCTCTCACTTATGGAGATCTGCACCAAGAAACACTGTTGTGACTTGTTTAAGCACACTTTAAGTACTTGTTATAGAGCTATGAATTATGCATATAAATTATATGGTTTTGCATCTTGTAGTGTGCGATAAACACCACTGATGGATACACCAATGGGATTGTTTTTATGTGTTCTTATTCTCTCCATTTAGTTTCAAATTAGTTTGATGTCCAGAAGGCAAGTCGTGATGTGAAACAAAAACTCCCCTCAAACGCATTAAACCTAAAGTTATGAAGAAAGGTAAGTAGGAGAAAATAGAGATTTTCTTGTAAAAATGTATGTAATAAATATGTATTTATCAGATGAAGCTCCTTGATGGCTTCAACAAGAACTCATTATAGCAGGAATACTGGGACCCCACCCAGGAGTCAGGCCTGGGGAAGACGCTCATTGCAGAGTGTGTGATTGTTGGGCCAGGTCACAGCCGGGGTCAGCCTGAGACAGTCAAATAGGTCATTGTGTTCTGTGGGCTTTATTCTATTCTGGAGTCACCCACAGCAAGAGCTGCAAAGCCAGCCGAGAGCCTGTGTGCTGGGATTTTTTGCTGGTCAACAAGATGATTATATGCCTGCACTTCTAGGCTGGAAAATAGGTCCTGTTGTTGGAATCTACGCGCTGAACACCCAGCCTTCTTGGACTCCCTGGGCCATAGCATGGACTCCATTGTCTTACTGGGGAAGTTTAATACTTGTGTAGTCGATGACCATGGAGACCAGAGGGGTGTAATTGGGAGCCAATCTGTAACGAAGTGGTGTTTTATGTTTGTTTGTTTTCTTTTTGTTGGACTTTTATGTTAATCTCACATAGTAACAACCACCATATCTGACAATAAGGGTGTCCATAAGCGCACATGGGATCAGGACAACCAAGGTCGATAATTTATAATCATACCATCCGATCTGAAGAGAAGGAACTGAGCTTTTAACTGATCACCACCTGGAGAGGTAATGGATAGGGCTGGGATTCCCACACGTGTAGCAAATGTGAGCAGCACTTTGCAGCAGCTCTTATCTGGGAGATCTTCAACTCCCACCTGTGGCAAACCTTGGACAGCATTTGACCACAACCTCTGGTAGACTTATGAAGTGCACGGCTCAGTCAAATTGAAGGAGTCCTATTGACTGGTTTGCTTGGTTGGCTTGGAGGCAAGTGCCAGAAGGCCAAAGCAAAAACTTTGGTGTGGGAGATGTTTGATGAAGCCATGAAACAAGTTGGAATTCAGTTTTGATCATCCCACATTCCATTGTTAGGGATGTATTTAAAACAATTTAACAAAAGTCTTATTGTTGTATAGGAATCATATTGAATCAAAGCGATGTCTACAACTTGTCTACATTTTAATTTATATAAACTATTTACGCAGAAGCAAATTTCACAGTAAAGGAACTGCATATTGTACTAGTCTTTTCAAGGCTTCTTACCTAGTCTTCCTGATAACTGTGTCGGCATGTCAACCTTAACCTCAACATTTAGGTATGTTATGTATAAAATCATCATTGATTTATCAGATAGCAGCTACACCTACATCCAACCCTGTCAATTTAAAAGGGTGTAGGATATCAGGATAAAAACCCCAAAACACTGATTGTGATTGAAATATGATCAAATCTGAAATGGGTATGTTTCCTACTGAGCAATAGTCCAGAGGTTTAAAGGATTTTAGATGTTAAAGTCTGCATGATTTCTAAGTTTCAGATAAATTTAAAATGAAAACCAGCTAACCAGAACAAAGGTTAAATTAACTGCCACCGTCTGACCTGATTGTACACAGATGAACTTGAGCGGGAGGGAGCAAGAAAGAGAAAGAGAGGGAGAGAAATACTTGCAAGGTCTAGAAACTGAAACTATAAAGAAGATTCGTATTGCAACAGGTGAAAAAGTTCAAAGTAAATAATTGTATTTAATATTGTAAGGGGAGAAACGTAGATCAGAGAGAGGGGAGACAACCTGAAGGCTTTTATCTCAAATGTTGTAACTTTTAAGTCAGTTCTTTCTTTTTTATGGATGATTCAGAGCAGTGCAAGATTAAAGAGAGGAAATAAGGAGAAAAATACAAAAACAGAATGACATTGACCATAAAGCAGCTTGAAAACAATGGCTTTACTACATAAAGTGTACTTTGACTCGCAGCTTTTGGAATTTGACCATTTTCCATAAAGAATAATGCATGGCAGTAACCAGTATGTGATAGATTTGAGCTTCTCATTAGGCTGCCGCTGGTGATTTTGATCCTCACGACCTTGCGGGTGGAAGTCCTCTTTTCTGATTGTAAGGTCACAACCACTGTCCTCTCATGCCCATGAATGCATATTAAAAGACTCTTTAACACAGCGGCAATAGCTCTTTGTTGAACTCAAGAATCTCACTTTACATTACTGAAGACTAGATTTGCGATATTCGTCCTGTTGTACTGCTCTTGATTTTTTTTTTTTTAAAGTAGGACAATGTGCTTTTCTAGTTCTGAGAACTCAAAGCTTTTATACAACATGCGTAAGTGCCTTCTGTCTAACAGTTAGGCACATTCAGACTCCAATGGATACATTAGAGAGCAACTTAAGGTTAGTATCTTGTCCAGGGATATTTGGCATGCAGGTTGGAGCAGGCGAGGATCAAACCACCAATCTTCCGATTAGTAGATGACCTGCTTTACCTCCTGTGCTACATAGAATAAAAGGAAAAATGTTAGTAGTTATCTTTATTTTTACTTTAGAAACATTATGTAATATCTGGATAAAGGAACATTGTTTTAAAATGAAAAAAGAAGGAAATGGCTGCTCATTGCTTTGAGCAGTGTTGCTTCCAGCGGGTGGGCTTGGCGGTTTCTGAGGCAGTGTGAAAAGTTATATTTGAAGCAGCTGATTATGACGGTACCTTCTTCCTCTGAATCAGCCGCTCAGGCTGAGGAGATGCAGACACCTGTTCAGTGTAATAGGTAGTTTCATATGAAAAGTCAAGAAGAGCACCTGATATATGGAAAGAGGTGAGTCAAAGCTATTGTTCTGCCTTCATATAATAATCTCAGTGAGACAGCTGGCCCCCACAGACAGCCAAAAAAAAAAAAAACCTACCAGCAGACTCGAGTCGACATCGTCCTTTGTCTCTATGACTTTGACATCTTGACATGCATTAGTGCCTGCTGGAGCTCAAAATTCATCTGCGTTTGATTTATAAAGAAATAAGGTACATAATGGTCCGATTCCCAGAACTGTGCATTATGCAACACACATAATATATGTTCATTTTTAATGATCGACTTTGCTAAAATGCCATTCCATCTGCCTAACTTCCCGTCTCTCTCAGTACCAAATGTTACCTGTGGTACCTCGATAGTAACGCGACTGTCCTGCATTTGCTTTGTTGTATGCATGTGACCGAGAAACTGAGACGTGAATGAAAGAGAGTGTGCATGCAAAAGAGAAAGTGAGGGTAGGAGACTGGTAGTAAGGTTAGAGTGAGTCTGCCTGGCTTTCTGAGTGGGTGTGCCTGTTAAGCTGCAAAATCATTTAAATTGAGAAAGGAATGCAGGAATGCTCGCTAGTGATTCTGATCTGAGCCAAATTTCTCTGTCAGAGAAGTCTCCAACCAGCCGCCTTGCAATTTCACAGTGATTGGAGAAGGAGTGAAAAGAGTGAGGAAGGAGAGGCTAAAAAAGAAAGAGGACACAGAAGAAATGAGAGTTGAAATGAATGGAGTAGAACGATAGGAGTCAAAGGAAGATAGAAGCAGAGAGACAGGCAGGCTGAGGAGAGTATGATAATATTGAGTGTGGAGTGGGAGAAGACGCTGCTGCCAGATGAGAGTCTTGCATTTTTAAAAATGTAAGCTTTTCAGGAATAAGAAACTGAAGTTAAAAATCACACGTCATGCTCATTGTCTCCCGTTCTCAGAGACGTGCACTGAAACTGATTTCCCTGGCCACTCTTTCCCCTTTCCATTGATGGTAAGGTCACATAGTCGCAGATAGATCAGGAATCCCATTCATAAATGTGAGTAATTTAGAGACTTGACTCAAACTACTTTGAACATGGAACAGTGGAGATCAACTCGTGCTCAGATGTGGTACAGGTACTGCTCGGATGAGCTCTAAAAGCTGAACCTTTCTTTCTTCTCTTGTTTTAGTAATATTGTATTTAACTTGCATGTCTGAGCACATAGATGTGTATTTCAGCATAAACAGCTTCGTTAGTTACCAAAAAAAATTAGCATTTATACTGAACACTGAAACCTGAACATGGAGACAAGAGCCTGCATGTTGTTTTGGATTTCTGTAAAACAATGAGCCACTTACACCATGCCTCTTCCCAGAGCAAAGCACATCCTTGTGGTTCTTTCACTCTACAAGATGATTTATTGCAGTGTTGACACAAACAATGCCTTTGGATTTAATGTGTTAGGACCCACAGTAGCAGCCGAGTGGCATTATGGCCACAGTGCAGAATGGCAAATAGGCATGTTGTCCTTGGACCAGATATTCAGGGTGTAAGTCCCCATGTTGTCAGCCATCCACCATGCTGAAGCCTCCAACAGCCAGACACTGAGTCACTACAAGCTCCAGGGGGGCTGCTGTATAGCTGAGCTGCCTGATTTCCCAGCAGAGACAGAAGTTTACCTTCCAAAGCATCGCTTAGTTTCACTGGAAATATACCAGATGTGAATCTTAAATTTGCCTCCTTGTTAAGATGAGTCATAACACACGCTGATTGCAAATCCAGCCTTCAAATTCACGGTTGGTTTTAAGTGACAGAAATAGAACACAGGTGTCTGGAGGGAAAAGAAACACCTGAGGAAGAGACCATTAATTGGTCAAATATGCATAGTATAATCGAACGCAACTTCAACTCATTAAACAATTTTGATAGCCGAGTATAGCTGTGGTGTGGAAATTTCACTAGCTGTGTATGTCTTCCTCCCTCTGCAATCACAGTGTCATGCCTTAAGTCTTCCTTTCTGTGTCATTATCCTAACCAGTGTTGAAAATTCTTTGCTGGTTTTCATGGTTATTCTTCTAGTTGATACTTGATTTGTATTGCACAGGACAAACGTTGCAGTAGCAAGGATGAAGGCACATTGAAGGATTACTGGGTTGATTTACTTTGAATCTATCGCCAATCTGAAGGGATATCCAAGCCAGAGGGAAGACACAACTGATGGTCATCTAAGATTATCTCCTAGTGTGAGAGGTTTACAAATTAACTCTTCACCTCTCTGATCAATGAGCAGACATAGCCGTCTTGATAATGTCAAATTTGATATATTGCTACTCGCCATTACACATTGCATATACTTAATTGGCATGGGTCGTGAAAAGACAACTTTATTGTATTGTGTGCGATCACAGTGAAGGTTATGAGAGAAAATAATGTATGATTTTAAAATCTGTTCTGACTTTAACATCCTCAGGTTTAATCAGCCCATCTTATTAAGTTTTTTCATTCCCTCTCATGCTCTGCTTGTTTCCTGCTTTTCTCCCTCCCTCTTCTCTATTTGTTCTTTTGTCTCCCACACCTTTTCCCCCTCTGCTGTTGCTCAGTCTCAGCTCTCTTTCTTAACTTTCCTTCACTCCCTCTTCACATTACTCTTGCTTTTCTTCCCTTTTTACCAATAGCTGCCCTTGCCACTCAGTGAACTAAAGAAATGATCATTTGTGCTGAAAAGGCTAGACAACTTTGCAGTATAGCATGGATCTGCTCTCACTGCTGTCCTGTGTCAGGTCCTCTTTCCTCTTTTTCCTCCTTCCCTTGTTCCTCTTATCCCTCTTCTTTCACATCCTTGTGTGCACCTCTTTCCTCCCCTCTCTTTCAGCCAAAATCAGCAGTAATCATCACAGTGTCAATAAATGAAGTATGCCACCCCCCCCATAATTGTGATTGCAAATTAAAACCAAAAAGTGTGTGTGCGCATTTATAGCCACATATATGTGTGCATAATAGTGGTATTTTAAAATGTGGCTTTGTGTCAGTGCATACCCACAAAATGTCTCTGCTCCTAGTTTATCTCATTGTTTGAACAGCGCTGCTTTAATTAGACAGGCCTGTCTATCCGTGAGTGTGTGTGTGTGTTTGTGTGCGTTTGAGAGAGAGAGCGAGCGAGAGAGCATGACCAAGGCTGTGCATGTGCCTAAAAGTGAGTCACAGAGTCTTTCTGTGTGTGTGCATGTTCCCATAGTGCCCCCATGTGGAGGATTGCAAAGAAATATATATTCTATAGTCTGGTTTCTTAGCACACATACACAGACACACACACTCGTACACTCCAATGACACGGTGTTATATTTGGAAACACAATTTCATGCTATCAGTACTGGCTAGCTATTCCATTTAGATAGCAGCCATCTATATATATATATATATGTGTGTGTGTGTGTGCGTGTGTTATATATTTGTGTGTTTAAGTGTGTTTATGATCAGGTTGTGTGTCTATGCATATTGCATTTCTGTGAGTGCACAGCTCACCCGTGTGTCTTGCAGAAACGAGTCGTTTTCCAAGTTTATTGAAATTAAAAAGTGGTTGCCATGGCAACATTTGGATTCTCTGTAATTATGTTGATTAAAAATGTGAAAATTAATTAAAAAGTCAGGAAAATGATCTCACAGCAGATGATCAGCAAAACATCAAAATGATTCAGATCTGTCTCTCTTTCCCTTCCTCCTGCTCTCTCTGATACACTCAAGCCTTCCCTTCCTGTCCCCCTCTGTCGCACTTCAGAAGTCCTTTATTGCCACACAACACTGAATTATCTGCATTCATCCCTCACACAAGCTTGTCTCCTTTCCTTTCACACTTACTGTATATAAACACTTTATGGCATGATGAAATTTGTCTTCATGTCCAAAGGGATAAAAAAAAAAACCCCAAAACAAAGCAAAACACAACAGCACGGAAAATAACACAAACTGCACCGCCTCCCCCCCCTTCATCCAATCACTCAGCTCATTCACAAGTTTTTAACAAGCATGACAAGACTCGTCTCATGCTGCCAAAGCAGACGCATCAGCAACAAAAGTAACACTCAAAATGAGGAACCTAACAGTCTCAGTTTCTCTCTTTCAGCCTTCTCCATTACTCAGTTCTCTCACAACCCGTCTCTTGTTCTCGGTCTCTTTCCCTCTGACAGAATGAATAAACAGGCTAGCAAAGTGTAATCGCTTTCTTTTATTAGCAACAGCAAACACAGAAACAATGACTTTACCCTGCGCCCCTCCCTCCCTCTTCTCCGTCTGCTCCTCTCATCAGCTTTAATGAACCACAAATCTCATCAGCCATCTTTTCATCAGCTCTGCCATCACAACTTCCTGCACTTGGGCTCAAGTCTTTAAACCTGACTACTTATAGCATGTCTGTTTCTGCTTCTGGCTGATGACCAGGAGGACTGAACATAATTCATATTTGGCTGCACGGCAGAATGCATATCTTCTGCTAACAGTCAGAGTTAATATTAGGTAGAATTTGGTAATGACGGTTTGAGAGGCAGCAGCGTTAGTATGACAGCTTCGCTTCACAGCTCTGGTTTACTTAGTGGTGATTCACTGCCGTTTAATCTTCAGCCTGTTCACCATGGTGATCTTAAGGAGGATGGTGTTATACATTTGCAGTCATCAGCTGACCGTGTTGTAGAGGTGGCAGTATAATGACTACTTTGTACAGCCTGACCTATTTCTCTCTGTACCTTTTTGTCTTTGTGAGAGGTGCGTGTCTGTGTTTTTTTTTTGTGTGTGTGTCCATTTTAAACAACATAAAATGAACACTGATCTTGTGAGCTGTGATACTAAGCCTGTGTTGTTTTTGTGCATCAACACTGCAGAAGAGAGATTTTCCAAAACATTTAAATATGTAAATGACTGTGAGACTGAGCCAAACCACTGATCATATTCAGAACAATATAGACAAGAAGGGCCCACCTCTCTCCACTGGCTCATAATGAAACTTGCCTCAGCCCCATAATCAAAGGCGAATGGGAGTGGTATGTATGTGATTATACCAAGAACATCTGGTGCTAGACACCATCAAAAATGCAGGTAACAGTCAGCAGGTTAGTGATGTGAGGGCATGTCAAAGCTAGTGGCCCTAGCAACTTTGTAACATAACACAACATGTTTTAAACTATGTTTAGAGCAATCCTTGATGGAGCAGACCATGTCTCTGGTTTACTTGAAATATTCTGTGACACAGATATGAATTTAAAGAGAAAACTCTTAAAGTCTACAGTGAGGGGATCCCATGGTTTTTTCTATGCTGTGGTGGTATTTTGCTGGCATGGCAACAAAGATGGTTACGGGGGACAAAACCCACATCCATAGGGCATGACATTAATGTTTACTGGTCTCCTTTGAGATTTGTACTTACTAGACTTTAACCCAATTTAATACCTATGGAAAAGTTTTGACTAACATGCTAAACTCCCCCCTAACTATGATCAAAATATGAAATATAGTTCCACAATGCCAAGGTGCATCGAAGCTTCAAGTCAGTGGCTCAAACATTAACTTTGGGCAATGTTCCTTGCAAGCCATTTAATATTTAATATTTGATTATACTGCATGCAGTGTTATTTGTACACTTCAAGAATGAATTTAAAACACATTTCACTCTTTCTTCAGCAAGTTTTATTCAATTTGTAGCTTTATTTGTTCATTTCAATTAATTTCTAATTTCCTCATGTTTAGATAGTGCCTAGCTTTTTATTATTTTAGTATAATTTTGCTGATTTTGTACAATGATTTCACATTGAAACTATTTTTTGCTTTCCATCACAATTGCAAGATTTATTTTATATGTCAGGGTTTTCTTGACGGTCTAATTTAATGCAAAGTGTATTAGCTCCATTTCAATCCAGATAGAGAACACCAATAAAGGCTTCTCAGCTATGTGTGATCTAATTATGCACCAGTGATTGTGTTTCTTCTGCCTTGCTTTTCACTTCCTCCGACTTGGAGTAGGACTCTTCACCCCTCTTCCCAGTGCTGCCTTAGGAGCGGCAGGGCTAGGGGTTGAAGGGGCAGCGCTCGGAGCAGGCTGGGTCTTAGGCTGAGGGATCTCGATTGGTAATTTAGGAGGGATGATTGTTTTAGGGGTCAGAGTTGGTTTTGCCTCAGGGATTTTCTCCCCATGGCGATACACACTGACCTGGAGATAAAAATAGAGAGACAAGGACATAATGTTAATACCCATACATGCATTTACTACTAGCGGTGAACACAAAAGAATTGCTTAAAGGGCTGTAGCTCACTGCATCATCAATACAAATTATTTGGGTATTTTTAAATTTGTAGAAATTTTGATTTTGTATTATTTTGTATTAATTCTGTCAAAACCAGGGTGAGCAAAAGTAACAAGGTCAAATATCAGGCCCGTGTAAGGTTTTTGTGCTGCTGCGATCAAAATATATCCCCATGTTGGGCACCAATGGAAAGAAAATATTTCTGCTGCAGATGACCAGGAAAACCTCACGGCTCAGAGTAAATCCAGTCATTTGTGTCACACAGCGGCAACACTCACCACTATATCCACAGACTCTCCTCCATATTTGTTCTGGACAATCATGGTATATCTGCCAGAATCCTCCATGGAAACACCTTTGATCGTCAGACTGGCAAACCTGCCCTGGTCCAGGGAGACCACATACTGGGAAATGAATTCAGAGGTTAAAAAAAGTGAGAAAGCCAGCGGAGGGAGTTTAGCATGATTTATCGTTTAAAATGCCTTACTCAAAGTGGCAGCATGAGCAAAAGCTGAGCACTGGTGCATGGGCTGAATGGACAAAGGGACTAATGATGTATTCCTGTCTTATCTGTTCTGCTGCACTCAACCACGCTCAACCAAAGTATGGTGAAATTGAAAAGCAATACAAATGTGCCCCGTCTATATTTTTTAGACCACCAAAAAAACCCATACTGTATATTGTCTCTGATACTCTAGTCTATACAGAGTACTTTATTCTGAATTGTACCATGTACCACGAGTGGTGCAGACAAGAGTACAACATTTTAAATTGCCTCTTGTACCTGCCCACTCACTTGTAAGGTCTGGACATTTATACATTTTTATGGAGTGGTACTTTCAGCAGGTTAATTACATTATTAAGAGAAACACTTGCCTTTTAATTACAAGAAATAAAACGGTCTATTAGATTAAAATCCTAAAAGTGGTAGCCATTAGCATGCTATGTGTTCTTGGTTAAATGCATTAATTTACTAGACCAGGTTAAGCTGTGTATTATTAAGAAAAGAAAATATTGTAATTACAGTCATTTCTATGATACAAATAGTATAAAATCTGACAAAATGTCTAAAAAAATAGTAACTTCTGCTTATTACACTACTCCAATTGCACTTCCAGAGTCAAATATGAGGATTAGATATAAAATTCTCTGGATCTTCTTATGTTCATGTTTGTTTTTCATTTATCTTCATGCATCCTCAGAAGCCTCTGTGGTAACTAAGTGCATGAGAGACACTCCAGAGGTTTGGAAAACTCATCAACAAGGGCCTCGCTTCTTGTTTTAGACAGATTATTAGCAGGTGAGGGAATGAATAAAGGAGAAAACTTGAACACAAATTCCTCCTGGACCGGGGTTTCTCAAACTTAAATCTTCAAAGCTGGTAGAAGCTGCAGGATCCTGATGCTGTTGAAAGAGCTTTCGTTGACTAGGGACAGACTGTAGACTTACTGTACTCCGGTTGGCAAGTAGGTTAATGAGTTATGAGAGGTAGAGTTGTTCCGTTACTGATCTAGGATTGTGCTGATAATACTGACCCCAAAATAGGTAGAAGCGTAGTGTAGTTCCCTGAATCTTGGTGGTCTCAGTGGTAAATACACTCACCTGCCACTTGATTAGGTATACGTTGCTAGTTTTGGATTGGATCCTTTTGTCTTCAGCCTTAACTCTTTGTGGCGTATCTTTAGCAAGATGCTTAAAACATTCATCAGGGATTTTGTTTCATATTGACATAATGGCATCATGCTGCTAATGTCACGTTCCGCCACATCCCAAACGTACTCCGTTGTTGATCTTCTATTGTTGATCAGAATACTTGGTCGCACCACAATACTTAGACTAGCCCGTCTGTCACAAATAACCCTGCTCATGTACATTCAAAGTCTCACCTTTCTTCCCCCTGTTGATCCCCCTACATGCCTAAATGTACGGCGTTGCTGCCATTGGCTGATTTAATTATTTACTTTAATAAGTTCTTGAATCGGTGTACCTAGTAAAGTGGCTGATGAATGTATAAGAAGGGCTTTGTCACAATATGGACAACATCACATTCATTAAGTTCCTAACAAGGAACTAAAGTATATCAATGGTTTTGGGGTTTTGTGCATTTTATTACTACTAATCATTTGTACTAATTTAAATATACATGAAGCATATTTTTTAGAAAGTACTTCATTACCACTTTCGGTATTACCAGAAATTGTATTTTAAATACTGCTATTTCATTATTTTATATGAATACTGGTTTTAATATCATGGTAACTATTATAGACATTGACTTTTGAACAGACATCATCTGATCAAATGAATCTGGAGAGTTCTCAAAATAACATGACATCATGAAGCATATTTTAGTAGACACATACTGAGTGTGAAATTTCCACAAGACAAGTTAATAGAAACATTATGTTGTAATTGTGTATGGTTAATGAGATAATTAACCATGAGACAGGAAGGGAGGAGTTGAGTTTCTGAAGAGGTTAAACAGAGTCAGAGAATAAGGCAGTATTTATCAGGTAGGAATCAAATAAAAGTTCAAAGCCCCATCTGAATATGAACTGGTTGTACATGTGACTTGCATACACAATTTAATTAGCTGAAAACAAGTTGTGAAATTTATTTCGGCATAACTCCAATAAGACATTTACACATTTACCTGATCATCAGGCTCGACTTCTGATCCGTTCTTCAGCCATGACACCTGAGGTTTGGGGTCTCCACACACTGTACATGTTAAACTCAAAGTCTACAGAAAGCATAGAAAATACCTATTAGCAAAATGAGACAGAAAGCACGCAGTTCACACACTTAGACGCCTACCTTCTTTTCCATAATGGTGACCACATCAGGCAGTCCTCCCACCACCTTACCACGGTCTAAAACAAACAGTTGTTAACATTCTAGGTTATTCCTATTGTTTATTATATTAAGCTGTTAAATATAGGAGAACAGGAGGATAAACTTACTCTTCTCAGCGTATGCCTCAGCCCTGAAAAATCAAAGCAGTTTTGTATTATTATACAAATTCTATCACTAGCAAATCTTTATATTGTTCAAGCTTTACTTTAGCCAAGTCATTTCTGGTTAGCTTTCATTACCTGGCTCTGACCACACATCATTTTTTCTTTGTTTTTTTTCTTTTCTTTTCGCTTAACTAACAGTGGTCAGATGGTGTGCCACAAGGTGCTTTAGATTTACAGCCAAACCTCCTTTTAATATTGTTTACTTCAGGAGTTTCATGTATATTTCCTGGGGAAAAATGATATTGTTATGTGAGGGCTGTTGGAGCAGCATGGCAGGACCAGAGGTCAGCCACAGGACCAGATGGTTGGGGAAACTCTGCTCTCCTCTTGGCAAGTTGATGCTCAATCAAAAGGGTAACAGGGTGTCACTTGTTTCAATGTGTTTGTAAAGTCTTGTGCTTAAATGTCTCTCTTTGAATGTTAATTAGAAAAGGGATTTGGATGGTTTCCACACTGCATGCAGTGTTTAGTGTTTGCAGTCTCAATCCCTTTCCTAAAAGGATTTGCAAAATGTGTGTGTGGGTGTGGGGTTTGCTTTGGCCCAATTAGCCGATAGACCCCAAAGGATCTCTGCTACCTGACTGCTTCTATTTTTAACCAAGATTTTTATCTCAAATTATAATGCGCTGGACTCTTTCCAGACAGCCAGCCTTGGACTTTTTGAATTTGCTCAACTTAAAGACACAGGGTAATTTTTCCTAATGCTGTATTGATCATTTATGCAACTCGAGTTGCAGTGATTTAACAAGACTTTTCAAAACTGTAGCTGTAGGTGAAAAAAAACCCAAACTTGAATAATTGGAACCAATGCATGCAGAAGTTTTACACCTCTTGGAGCTCTTTAGATTTTGCTCATGCAATAGTGCCAGGGAAGCATCTGATTCAATTTGCAACATGCTACATTCATGCAGCAGTGATTTAAAGCATACACACTGTTTCTTCAGTCACAGAAAAAGGAGAATAAATCATCAAATAATATAGTGACCTAATCTGAAAATCATAACTTTAGTCTGGGATTAAATCCTCAGTCAGGCTTCCACAGTAGACCTTTAAAAAAAGTGCACAGGTCCTTACAGGGCAAAGCACAGGCAAATTAAACAACTAAAATATTCAAAACAAGCAGCTGGTTTTAGTGTAGTAGTTTGGGGTTAGGAGTGCACTGATATTTTAAAGTGACAAGTCTAATCGATGCATGGATCTACACTGATTAACACTGAGCATATAGTGGTTACAAAGGCTCATGCAATCCTTGTCCAGTGTCTCAAATGATCTGAAGGCTTTGCACTGTTTGAAATGTGAAGATACAAATGTTAATGAAATTTCCAATAGATGTTTTAGTATTCAAATACAATCAGAACGAGAGAGTCGATTATACGTGTATTTATAGAAAACCTCATTCTTTACATTATTTGAAGCAGGAAAACAAGACTATTGTTTTCTGTATATGAACACAGTGTAGCCTGGGAAATCATTACTTTGAACTATTAGATGTCAAACTCACAGTTATGAAGCAAATGTGAAAGAAGCAGTGATTCATCATTAGGCGAGCCAGTCTGACACATAAAGGCACAAGTTTAAAAAAAAAAGAAAACAGCTTTGAGAATATAGTCTTACTTTAGTTTCTGGAACTCTGCAAAGGCTTTCTCGTATACTGTTAAACATAGAAACAGAAAACAGTCACTGTCACAACACATGCCAGGTTACTTTACTTTAAATTTAGACACACCTAGAACCAAAATAGTCTTTATATTATCAAAACAGAATCTTTCCCTTTTCCTGCTAATGAACATGGTAACTTTTTTTTTTTTTTTAAAGAAAATAATAGTTTTAAGATGAGGGCGATACAGTAAACACAGGAGGAATGAACTCTTTCAGTCATAACACTCATAAATGTGTTTTTTAACATTAAAAAAGTTAATTTGAGAAGTTTTAGTGGAGATTTTTTCCATACAGTGCTGTGCAAAAGTCTTGAGCCACAGTAATTATGCACATAAAGGTAAAATTTCTGTCTTTCAAACCATTAGGGAAAAAAGGAGTAGCTCAAGACTTTTGCATTGTTGTGTATGTAATCCGATCCACACTAAAATGTATGTAACTGACAAGCAGCCAAGCTGTCCAAACGCTGAATTCTTTTTAAAAGTGAAAACTGGAGACTTTCATACTCAAAGACTAGCTGAAGTATAACCAGAGAGACTACACGCTGAAAGAGAGCCATAAAAACAAGTGACTGTGTTATTTTCTACCCTCTTTTTACAGAGTTATCGATAAAAAGAGGAATTGGCTCAGAAGGGAAGGAAATAAGAGAGGGAAAGTACTGAAAGTACTGACCATCACCGCTGAGGTCCAGTGTGCGTTTATGTGAGTTTTCAGGGTCAGTGATCACGATGGAGTACTTGCCCTTGTCCTTCTCCACTGGTTCAACTACCTGTGAATCAATCAGCGAAAAAACGATCAGCCACATGACGGCAGAGGCATCAACTCAGTGTCTTATTTATTTCTGCTTTGCGTGTTTTGAGCTATGATTTAAAATTAGATTAATTTAACAGGTAGGCTAATTACAATTATAAAGCTTTCTGACAAAACGATCGGTACTTAATCAACTTTAATGAATTTTAAACCATTTTTATTCATTAGCTTTCCCTTCTTATTACCCCTTTAATTTATCTCAAAGTTTCCTCGTCTCTGCAAAGACGCTTTGAGGACTTTTACAAGCAACACAGACGAGCAGCAGCACCAACGTCTGAGGTGCTTTACTGTCATAAAGTTACTGATGTGTGAGATTCCTCCGAAGCATATACTGTTCAGCTTTGTATAAAAGATGATAATACCTCCATTGTTGCCATAGTCGGGGTTCCACCAATCACAATCTTGTCACTGTGGGAGAGTTTAGTCTCACTGAGGAGAAGAAAAGAGAGGTTAGTGTGTGTGTGTTTGTGTGGTGGGGGGTTATATTTGAGCGAGTGAGGTAAATGAAAATCATGTTTACATGCCTCGCTAATGTCATGCCGACCTCTTGCTCTTACACAAACCCACAGAAAAGACAGTGAGATGTTTTAAAATAAAATCTTCATAATTTTTATTCAGTTTTACTTCATTGTTCTGTCCACTTGTTCTTCTTTTATGAACCCATTTTTTTAACATTTTATAATCTCTGGAGTGAACTGGAGTGCTTTTAAGTGCAGAAAAGCCTGCCTTCTTTATAGAAAATAATAGCTGTGTGATTTCTGTCACAAAACAGGGCAATTTTACTGCAATAACAGGGATAATGAAACCACTTGCCAATAGCCCATCAGAAGTTTTATTATGCGGCTTATTGTTTTTCCCACTCGCGGCAGTTTAACTTGAGGGAAAACCAGAATAATGCGTTTGTGGTCAGCATGTTTATAGGTGGACTTAAAAGAATACTCTAGTAAAACAACTACCAGGACTACAAATACTGGAGTCATGCGCATTTTCTTCCTTCGTTCCTTATCTTCATCTTCGTACTCCAACTATTAGGTATTATGTTTGTATTTGTGAGACGGTGTTAATTCTGTGTTTGATCTAATTCCTTACCCATGATACCAGGTGATGTTCATCTCTGAGGTGTAATACTTCATGTGACACTGCAGCTGAATGCCTGTTGCTGTGCAGTTTATCACAAGCTCTGCTGCACTGGCTCCTGGAGGAGGTAATGGAGGCGATGGAGGTTGTGAGGACCACGTTTGAAATCAACGTAAAATACATGTTTTCCTCCAGCTGCTGGACTCTGTGACCTCGCTATGCTGTGAAAGCTACTGCATGCAGAGATGAATTAATTGAATAGAAACAAACTTCCATTTTCAGCCGTTTGTAGGATCTATTTTGAAATTCCCTTTTGTCCAGCTTGGAGAGGAAAATTCTGCTAATGAAGCAAAGAGCAGATTGTTTATATCCTGGCACTCAGTAAAGCACTTCAACCATGACAGGTTTTATTAACTTTTTTTTTAAGCCGTTATACCTAAAAGGGCATTTTATACTACACAATGTCTGTGTCGGATTTTCCTCACTGCACATTACAAGTGGGCAAGTGTGTCATCCACCTGGTCACATCACCATGGTTTCCCATTATCACAGTAATGAACCCTCTTCTCCTCTGCAACCACTGCTGTAACAGTTGCTGCAGAGCTGTCAAGTGACTGTCTCTTAAAATAGGAGTAAGATGCTCCTCCACACTGTCACTGTGACAGCGCAGTGGAATTTTAAAGTGATTTCACCACATGATGGCACGATGGCCAAATGCTTCCAGCATGACAACTTCTGCCACACGCTGATAAGTGTGTGTGTGTATGTAGCAGAGGGTTTTTAAAACAAGACCCATATCAGCCTGATGATGGATCTCCCAAATCTCTCATCACTGGGGTTTGATGGTGCCATGTTAAATTTAGATAACTGGATCCCTATAGTGGGTAGAGGATGGTGCTGGTGGTGTGTCGTACCGTTTTCAACATGGATGTCTCTTTATGAGATTATTGGTGTGTGTGTCTGTGTGCAGAATGCGGCGACTTACCAGCCAGTTGGCTGAGCTTGTTTATGGCATCGTCAAAGACTAGAAGAAAGGCAGAGGAACATGGGGTCAGAGACGGAGCCAAGAGGATGGAAAGGCATGATGCTGCTCTCTGGTGGCTGCACTCAGAGCTCAGTAAGGAAAGGTTTAATGAAAACATGGGAATCTGTTACTTTATGGTTTCCCAACCCAACATAGTGAAACAAGGTAAATAGCTGCATTTGTCTTGTGAAGTATGCTTTCTGCACCATGTAACATGGCAAGAATGGTAGTTAGAGAAGCATTTTTGCTGCATGTTCAGAAAGACTTTACATATATTTTGTATATGTAAACTCCTATATATTTGTTTTAGTACAAAAAATAATAACCCTGACACTCTAACTAAATCATCTAAATAGCCTAGCAAAAAAGAGAATGATTTATGTGGTGTTTTAAGATTCACCTCAGTTTGAAGGATTTAGGACTGACAAAAAGAGGTGGGTGAGAAAGATTGTCTTGGCATACCTGTTCATGTGAAGCTCAGTCTCAGTTCATTCAGATATAAACATATCAGACATATTAAACTTACGAGGCACGTCAACATCTGTGAGAAATTTGAGAACCTGTTTTTTGGGTTTTGTTTTTTTAAATGGAGTGTTATTCTGGGAAGCTATTATACCTATTGAATCAGTTGTTTCACTCACAGTTGACCAAGTCTCCAGTTTTAAGTGTTCTGGGTCTGTTACCAGATAATATCAGACCAAATGAAATGAAGAGGTTATGGGTCCCACTGGCTACGACATCAGGATGTAAAATAATATTAACGCATTGGAAATCAACCAATCTGAGCTATTTTGGATAGCAGATCAAACTGCATGCAGAATAGTTACATTCAAACGAGTGACATGTAGAATAAAAAAGGGAGACGAGATATTTTTGGAGGGGAGCCAGAAAAAATGTTTCTGACTAATTTTAACAGTTTTGGCACCAATCATAATGTATGAATCATTCAAGATGTAATTTGTAGACCGAGGCTTTTTTATTATTTCCTTTTTTCTTGTATTGTGGTTTTGTTTAGAAAAACAAAACCAAAAAAATTGTTTTTCAGTATCTATTCAGTAATATATCTACTTTGTATCCTGCTGCTTTTGAGGAAAAATAAATGAAATAAAAAAAGAAATAGTTTATAACATTATACAATTTTTTCCCCATCTCAAGTATTTTAAATATTCTTTTTATAAGAAGAATACACTGTAGGTAAACAATTATACCTGCCCAGTAAAGACATCAAGCAAACTATCCAGACAGTGAACTTGTCATTTTTATTAAGTGTTAAGATGAACTGCAAAAATAGAGATCATGTTTACCTTTTCCAGAAATGTTTATTTGGCTCATATCTTTTCCTCTGTCATCACTGATGGTGGCTTTGTAAATTCCTGCTGTCTTCAGTGAAAACTGGAGAAGAAACAGTGCGACATAGGGAATGCAGATTTGTCGATTTTGAACACACCATGAGGACAGCATTGGAAAAAAACCCCCCAAAAACATAGTCTTTAGTGCCACAGTGTGCTCTTACCTCTTTAATTGGCAGTTTACAGACTCCTGATCCCAGGTCAGGTTTTACATCCGGGATGATCTCCGTGTCTTCTCTAAACCAGTGAAACACTGATTCCTTCTTCAAGTTAGCAACCTGTTAAAATCAATTAAAAATAGGTGTTATTATTTTCAAAAAACAGGAAGTGAAGGTTTCCACTTGTTTTATATAGTGCTTTACTATATAAAGCTTTACTTGCTTTACTATACAAATACTACCAACACAGGTGAAACCAGAGTGTCATCTGTGTCTAACGTTTAAACATTTAACAAGCATTTTACTTTAATACTTAAAAGCACAGTTATTGTCACACACACACACTTTATATTTTATACAATTCATCGAACAATGCAAATCCAGATGACCAGTGATGTGCTGTATATAAAGTCTTGTTTATGTGGTGGTTTAGGAAGATCAAGGGATGTAGCAAGGCTTTTGAAAGACAAAGGAAGAAAATGCCTGCGGCAAACGGATTAAAGTGAAAAACAAATCTCCTAAATGTTAATGCATTGGTTCTTTTGTTTTATGAATATAAAAATAATACTAATCGGAGAAAATGGTAAAACACAGTTTAATGCTTGGCTGTTTAGTTAATGAACTAAATGGTGAGAGTGCATTAGCATTTGAAGAAGGGGTTATTTAAAATGCCTGTTTGCTGCAGGACAAGTAGACTTATTTTTGCCTACAAAAGTCAACCAGAGGTTCCCAAATGTTAGCACATAACTGTACCTCATCGACTTTCTGCAGTAATTCTCCCCCACTTGATGGATTTAAACATAAATCCTGTCTTTCAACCAAAAAAACTTGAGGCTGTTTATATTTTTCTGCAACATATTATAACCTAAATGATCCCAAATTGGAAGTAGAGCATTTTTCTGGAAACTGGTTGATGTTTAAGTTTGCTACGTTTTGATACTCAACAGTCAAATAATGAATGCATATATTTACTATATCTCTGCATAAATCAAAGATACGCTGATGTCAACTTAACTGTCCCGGAGCACATGAACGGCCACTTTCATTTTAAAATGTTCTTGATAATATACTTCATTCTAACAAGGGCAGGAAAAACCCTGACAATTCTAGTTATTATCTGTCTGGACCTTATCATTACGCAGCACTGTGGCATCCACACTTAGTCTCCATAGAATATCTGCTCAGTAAGTGAGCCTCCCATTTGTCAGACTGTAAATATTCAATAAATATCGAGTACCACTGTGTTTACCTTGCAGACCAAAGTGACAGAGCAGTCATCCCCAATCTGAAGTGATAGAAACTCACTAAAGTGGGGGCCTGTAGTGAAAAGAGACATGAGAGGAAGCCTTGAAAATGGACATAAGCTTTTACAAAACACTTGAGGAACCTTGTTATAAGCTGTATTAACTGATGTGTGGTTTTTAAGGTTGCGCGTCGAGAGTTTATGTAAAGATAGTCTACTTCTCTCCTGTATGCTCACTCATTAGTTATCTCCCAGGCAACATAGTGTTGTGCTGGTCTCAGGCTAAATTAAGAACAAAGCTCTTACAAGCTTAAAAGTGGATGATGTTTTGTATTTCTTACCCTCTTTGACTCTGATGTACTCTCTCCTCTGGAAATCAGCCTCAGCCAGGGCTGCTTTGAAAGCTATGTGCACATACAGATACACATAAACAGAGAATAATTAAAAGATCAAAGTGTTGCTATAGTTTTTTTTTTTAGTGGTCCCCCATATGAGAGCAGAATCATAATTTATGAAATCAAGCATCTTTAGTTGAATCTTAGGGAGTCCTATAGACATGAAGTTCAAACCCTTCTCTACACTAACGGGCTTAATACATTTCCATAATGGGATCTCTAATGCAGCAGATGCTGCAAGTCTACTGTCATACAAAAAAGCCCATTCTATACACTCTCTGCTACATGTCTGTGTTCCTCCTGGCTTAGGCTTGACAGCATACCCCCTAATTAGTACGCTGAAAAATAAGAGGTTGTGATAAGTTCTTTCTGCACACATCCACTTAATATACATTCATGGTTTGATACAGCTGCAATCCAACCAAGAGAAAAAAAATTACAGTCCAGAGGTTATTGTTCTTTTTCTGTAGAATGTAGTCAGATACTGCAGGTTTTGTGGGGTCTGACTGGGTTGGAATCACATTCGAAAGGCTGATCGTAGGACAGCAGTAAACCTTGGCCCCTCTTACCATCTCCAATCAGAACCAGTGAGCTCTGTGCCTTTCCTCCTCCATCTGTGATCTGGCAGGTATATGTCCCCTCATTCTCCTCAGTGAAATGATCCATGATGAATTCAATGATCCCTGTAGCGACGTCATGACCCATCTTGTTGGGCTGCAGAAAAATAGAGTTGTAATTTTAAAAAGCCTACTTGACGACAGACTTTGTGAATATCATAACTTTTGTGTAGTTAAAAACAGCTGACTGAACTATTGTCTTGATAGAAAAGTAGTTTGTTCACCTTGAAGCTAGAAAATAAATCATTCATCTCTTCTGTTTCTTATTTGCAAGGCTCACTTAAATGGTTTAGCCCATACTTTGGGACCTTTCACTTTGAGCCTCGCAAAAATTACAGGTGAAAGAAAACTACCTGGCTAACTGATATATCATTTTCCGGACTTCATTTTCCATTTGCATGACTTTTGCACTGAATTTCAAGTACTGCATAGGGAGATGTGGCACAGGTAGGAACTGACTACAATCTGCAGGTAAACTAAGATGTATCTTACATCAGCTCCAGACAGTTCCTTGTTGTTTGCGAAGAATTTGTAGGTGACATTGGAAGAAATCTCCTCAGCCTGCAGCCAGAACCTCATTCGGCCTCTCTCCAGAATCTTATAGGCCAACTCAGACTTCAGCGGGATGACTAGAGGACAAGAAGGAGGAAGGGTAAGGGGTTTCAAAACATTATTGTCCTTGTTTAATGAGGAGAGGAAGGAGGAGAGGACAGGAGAAGGAGAAGAGCTTAGGCAGGTGATGCAAAAGCAGGTAAGACTTTTTTTTGGGATCAAATAAAAAGAGAAATCTGCCCCTAAAAAAATAAAGAAATCAGAAATCTTCAAAGGCAGAAGAAGAAAGAAAAATAAAAGCATAAAAGAGGAAGAATGAGAAACGAAGTAAGCAGGTAAGACAGATTAAGACTCAGAGGAGAAAGTTTTAAAGAAGAGATTAAAAGGGACAAAGAGAGAGAAACTCAGAGAGATTGAAAGAGTCAGCCAAAGGTACCTACCTGGGTGTCTGATATCATAACTGAGCGCCAGCATCTTTGCCAACTCTGTAAGGCACAGACACATTATTTTATAGACACAGACATGCAGTTATCATACATGTGACATTTTATGCATTGGTGTAATTTTACCATTAGCTTCGATGAGGTACCAGATAAGTCAGGGAGAGGAAAATCAAGAAACAAAAACCTTAAAACTGAAGATTATAGCTGAAAGGACAGCATTACATTGTGACTCATAACTGGCCCTGAATGCTTACCCTGAAACACAGACTGTATTATGAGTTGTTGTATTATTGGAGCCTCACCAAGTACCTGTGATATAACTGAAATAAATGAATCCTTGCGTGCTAGAAGTTCAGAGTTTATTGCGAGTTACAGTGGAATTACTGTAGGCCGAATGGGAAGCAATCAGTGGAAGCCACGTATTATAGCCTCGTAGCAAACTGGTGCAATAGAAGGAAAAGTGTTGTGAAGCTTTCTGACAGAAATCCTTTTGCCACGAAGATCTGGTGGTAAAACATGTTCAGTGCCCCAAGCTTGGAGAAATAATGCGCTCTGCTAGTATCATCAGATGTGTAATGAAATTGTTTGTTGCCTACATGCCAGGGTGATTGTTTTTAAGTATCCTCTCACTGCTTTCATCTTTTATTGCATTCTACACACTGCCTTAGTTCTCCGATACAGTTTTCTTTTGATTTTGGCTCAAGTCTGCGCTTTTGATGTAGTTATTAGGGTGTTGCTCTACAGCTGTTCAAATTTTCACGATCAAGGCATGAGAGGTATTTGCATGCAATAGTTTAACAGAGGTAGGAAACGGATATGGAATGCAAACTAATGCGATGAGATGATTAAGATAATAATGGCAACATCACAAATTACCATATGTCAACAAGGGCAAATGAGCCATGAGTATAGAATACAAATAAACATAAACATGAGAGATTTCATTAAGTCTAAGTTGCAGATTCTCTTACAGATTTTCAAATTTTGCATGACAGTTGACTGGGTGCCTAAGCATCAGAGCCATCCTTACATAGCAATGAATAGAACCTACCTTCATTAGAGATTGTGTAGCTGGATGACACTCCCTCTGTGTTTGTGACAGAAACAGAATACGTCCCAAAGTCTTCCTTATCTGGGTTTTTGAAGATCAGCTTAGAGCTGCAGTGGAGGGCAGAAGAGAAACACAGGCACACATAGTCAGAGAGATTGTTCAAGCTGAAATTGAATGCAACTGTTTGATGTCATATGCATGGTATATGTGTGTGTGTGTGACTGTGGTCTTACTGGGTGCCCTCGGATTTAATCACTACCCCTTTAGAGAAATCAGTGATTTCTTTATAATCTTTCTTCCAGATGAACTTGGAGCCTTCGTTTATCTGGCAGGACTCGAATGACAGAACAATGTCACCTGACTTCTCATCCACCACACAGGACACCTCCTGGGAACCTTCAATATAGAGACAAAGATAGTTTTTAGACTTTTTTGTCTCCAGTTAATGCCCAGAAAGCCTAGACAGCTATTAATGTGAGCTTTGATATTTGATGGATTGACATCACATGTGTCCACTCGCTCGTAAACTCTTGCCTTCACCACTGTCAACAATAGTGCAACACTCACTCAAAGCAAAACCATAGCACTTTGTATGAGATACAAAGAGAAACTTGGAGACACATATTTATGAATTCTAACACCCTACATTTTAGTAAGGTATTCAGTTTCGGTCTGCTGTTAAATGTTACCTGCCACGGCCTTGGCAGTCACAGGGTCAGAGGCCATTGAGGCCATACCCACTCCTGCAGCATTGACTGCACGCACTCTGAACACATAGGTAGTGCCCACCTCCAGACCTGTTACCTAGGACACAAACAGACAATCTGTTGTTGCTAGGGGGAGTGGAGGTGTGAACGTCTGTAAATGGGTGTGGTAACTTTCAACCTGTGCAAAATTGACAGGTAAATAAATTATGACATAATAACAGTATATTTTATTCTGAATCTAACCATACTATTTATTTTGTTGATCACTTGGTGCTGTGAATAAATGTAAAATATATCATCCTCTAACCCAGCAGCAGCTGGATCTATTATTATAATTCCCCTTGTTCTTTTAGGCTACTTACCCTAAATATTAATAATGCATGAGTAATCCGTACTGTTTCAAAGCATATTTTTATTAGATCACTAAATGGTCTTTGTATTATTATAATTATTCTTGTCTTATTTTACTTTACTGACTTTCCATTATCACACATAAGGCGATTCACCTTTAAAAGAGTTTCTTTTTGTACTATTTCACCTAGTAATTACTTGGTTCATCCACTAGATGTCAGTGTCACACAGTTTTTTGTACCTACACTGCTGCATTTTTGGTAGTGGTAGATAAAGTGCTGTAAAAAGTGGATGAAAATTTAGTTTTTGGGAAAAAAAGTTCAGTAAAGATGAATAAACACACTGTTACATAATAAACATGATGCACCGCAGTTTACACTTGTTTAAGCAGTGCCAACATTTAGTTTAACCTATATGTTATATTGTAAATTGAAAGTGTTATTCCAATTTCTTTTGTCTTGCGTGCTTAAGTAAAATCTTAGATGAGCAGTCCTTCCTATCACCTTGAGCAGTGGAGGGTAACCTCTATGATTCATAGATTGGAACAGTGATGCCCTCACCTTTAGGAAGCGGTGACTGGCAGCTTTTTCATTGGCTGTGATCCAGTTAGCAGTGCCCTTCTTGGCATACTCAACATGGTAACCTGTGATTGGTCCAGAACCAGTGTAGACAGGCTTTTGCCACTCAACCACCAATGAATTATCTCTCACTTCACAAAAGGTCAGGTCATAGGCTGGGCCTATATGAGCCAGATGATGAGAGGAGAAGAAAAAGAATTCCATATTTATCTTTCTAGAAGTGTAAAAGCTTCACATTTGACTCAGAGTTTGAAGTCAGTCACTAAAAAGTGTAATTTACTAACCAGGTTCTGGCATTGTCCAGGGATCACATGTAAAGTCTTCTGAATGTTTGGACGCTGGTCCAAGACCAGCCAAGTTGGCTGCATAAACATGGAACTGATAGACTGCTCCCTCTGTCAAGTTCTCCACCTTTTAATAAAATGTTACGTGGTTAACTAAAATCCTAGGTATCATTATCAATTTAAACAAAATGGACATGCCACTTTCAGAGTTGAACATAAAATAATATGTATCTTAACTTTTGTATGATATATAAGAAGAGTATGCAAGTATGTATGCAAAATTGTGGCCCTTTTCTGTTTGTTTTGATGTTTGAATGTTATAAAAAGAGTCCAAATACCTTATAAACTCTCTCTGTGAATGGTGGGATATGAACCTCCCTCCACATGGTTGTTCCACTACGTCTTTTGTCCACATAATACTCTTTGATCTTTGCTCCTCCAGAGCGAAGAGGCTTCTTCCAGTTCAGAATCATTGAATGGCCGTCGCAGTACAGCAGTGCAATGTCATAAGGAGCAGATGGGGTGGCTGTAAGAACAGTACTGAGTTTTAATTCTTTAAAATGAAAAGGTTTGGGGCAATTATCATGGTTAACATCTGCAGTAGTGAGCAAATATTTGGCATTACTGACTAAGGGCAGCCTTGACAGTCAAAGGTGCAGACTCCTGGGATTCATCACTGAGACCCAGCTCGTTGATAGCCTGGACACGGAACACGTAGGTTTCTCCTGTGGTCAAACCACTAACCACAAACCTGAAGAGACACAAAGCAAAGCCCATTGTTTAATAAGCAGCCAGAGAAAAAAATCCATTTTTGAGCCCAGCAGTGTGTTTGTGTGTCACTAGAAACATACCTGGTGTTCTTGTGAGGTTTGTGATTGGCTGAGGTCCAGTTCTTGGATCCTTGCACACACTGGTCAATGTAATAACCAATCAAATTATTAGGTTCCTTTGGAGGAGCCCATTGGATGAGGACAGAGGTGTCTGTTTCCCTTGTCGCAATCACCTGACCAGGAGCGGATGGTACGCCTGCAATTGATTAAAAAAAAAAAATAGCTACATAATACTGTAATTACAATTAAGGATACTTTATATTAGGAATCTTCTGGTTTTCAAGTGGCTGCTACTCAGTATCTATACCACAACCCTCTTACACCTGATCATAATTTTTATGTCAGCTTCATGTTTGAAACATTTCATGACTGACTGGTTAACAGTCATAAAATCTCTCAGCTGACATATTGAAAACTTTTCGCAGTAAGCAGTTCAGAAGATCACCCACACGTCATTTTCTCATGAAGTAACACATAAATACAATTAAAGGTGTTGCAACTGGTAATTGGTAATAATAAACACTACTGCTGTGTAACAGGAAAGGAAAAATGGAGGCAAACCTTTGAGTTCCTGAGTCTGAATAGGTCCAGTTGGCTCTGATGGCTCACTGGTCCCATAAATGTTGGCAGACAAAACTCTGAACTTATATTGTTTTCCCTCTGCCAGGTCAAAGACAGCATAACGAGGAGATCGAATAGGGACCTGGGTGTTAACGCGCTGCCATGCGCCACTGTCTGCCATGCACTGTGGAGAGACGGAGACGTGGAAGCAAGTTTGTTTACATTTTAAAAATGTATTTTATTTTTTCAAGGCTTGTCTCTATATGTGTTATAGAGAAGACCTGTAAAAATAGTTTAGGCACACAAGTTAATGTAACTGCATAATATAAAGGAGAGAAAACTGCTGTTACTACTTCGTCAAACTATAAACAACTGTTGAGGGGGAAGTCGGTGAATTAGAATATAACATTGTTTGTTACCTTTTCTATGTAGTACCACATGGGAGCCCTGCTGGTGTACGCTGGAGCTTTCCAGCTCAAAACAACATAGGTCCTATCTGTTTCTGAGGCATTAATTCCTGATGGAACACCTGGAGGCTTTCCTTCAGCTACAAAGAAACAGAACTGAAAATGTTAGAAATACAATACATATTATATGTGGCGTAACAAATACACGAGCCGGTCACTTCCTTGCGTAGATCTGTTTAACTGCTTAACACAAATATCTAATCAACCAATCACAAGCCAGCAACTCATTGCATTTCAGCTTGGAGACATGGTCAAGACAACCTGCTGAAGTTTAAACCAAGCATCAGAATGTATGTATCGACTTCAATTCAAACCCACCTTCAACTTCGTCATAGTAAGACACGATATCCAGTCTTCCTCCAAGCCTTTTGGCTACAGGAAGATAAAGAGATGATCATCATGTGTTTGTGATTGATACTGACCTTTTGTTTATATAGGAGCTGAACATGTACTGTATCTAATGCTATAAAATAGACTGATTAGTGTGTAGTTTACAAGTCTAACCTGCCCCCAAATAAAAGCATGAGATAAGTACAGTATGACATAATTTATTAAAAAACACATATTATGTAACTATGTGCTTTAAATCAGGGCTGATTGTAATTCTATGTGAATAACTGTTTAGCAAGAAACAAGAAGACAGTTATAATTTCAAACAATAGTTACTATAATAATGACAACTTGACACATGACAAAACTTCAAAACACTGTATTTTTAAGGTGAGCTTAGACATTTCTCTGTATTCGTGTAGTTAAACCCACCGTGAAGCCTCTCAAACTCAGTGGGGTCCATTGCAGTGATGGGATCAGACATACGAGAAGGTTTGCTGATTCCATGGGAGTTAACAGCTCTGACTCTGAAGTAGAAGGAGTGGCCTTCAAACAGCCCAGACACTGGATATTTACAGATCTTTATGGGGTGATCGTTACATTGGGTCCAGTTTTCAGTTCCAACCTCACATCTAAGAAGAGAAAAGATGAGAGTGCCGCAGAGTTAATGAGATGAATGCAAATAGAAAGATCTGACACAATACTGGTATGGCATGGAGTCATTATAGACATGTAACTATTGCAAAGAATAATATGTGTACAAGTTTATAATGGATGTTTTTGCGGATGCTACCATAGTTTGTCTTTATGCTGGCCAGTTTATCTGTTTATGGCGTTTATACCAGTAACGCTTACTTGTCGACAAAGTATCCCAGGATTGGACCCTCTGTAGTTGTATTAGGAGGCTTCCATGACACAATGACATAGTCTCTATTGGCATCATGGATCTCAATGTCCATAGGAGCACCAGGTGCAGCAGGGACTGGAGGAGGACCATCTAGACAGGAAGTGATGACGTGCAATGTTTTATTAATCACATTATTCATAAGAAATAAGAAGCAATAATAATTAGCATTAGCAGTTAGCAGAATAAGTATTAATTTGACAGCAAAACCGTATCAATTTCATAAAATCTAAGTTTCAGTTTCCAGACTGGATTTAGAAATACATTAATCTTATCCAGTCCAACGCTTGGCTTATCTTACCTGCGACCGAGACAAAGGCGCTGTGTTCTGCGGTGCCTCCTTTAGTGACCATGCGCAGGGTATAGAGACCCTCATCATCTTTGTAGAGATTTGGAAGAGTCAATTTGCTGAATCCTCTACCAGTTTCAATCTTCACCCATTTAGAGTCAAACAGACGAGTGTCTAGGAAAAATGAGACAGGCTCATTGACTCAGCTTCACCGCATAACTCTTATGAACCTCAACTATAAAATGCTAAAATAATGAAACATCAAGTTTGAGTAAATAAAGCCTTTCTGCATACAACAAAAATAAGTTAGAATTTTCTTTTATACCTCAGACACACACGTAGCAAATGAAACGGCTCACAAATTTGGGGTGATATTACTTGAGTCGACTTAACTGCTTTTGGTATAATTAATAGGCAATAAAAATAGTGTCCATAACATTTTCTAATTTTTCCACTGCTGTGCCTCTGGCTGCATGTCGGCTAGATTGGGTCAGGCAGTCACTGTGGCATTTAGCATATATTACTAGCAATTATAGGGTAATTACTGTATCATAAAGTGCTATTTTATATCAATTACCATCTCTGTACCACTGTGCCTCAGGCTGTAGGTTTGCCAGGTTGGGCTCCAGGGTCATGGTAGCAGAAAGGGTTGCAGATTCTCCCTCGGTAGCGAAAACCGGTCCAAACGTATCCAGAAAAGTAATGTGGATTTTAGTGTAATGGATCTTTGGAAGCATAGAAGCTGGGGCAAAGAAGAGATAACATGAAAGAGATAGTAGTACTGGTGGTAACAGCTTGTTGCTTCACACGCTCTTTTGAAAGGAGAATAGAGGAATATTATGTTAATTCATATTAAATAATATAATTGTATTACAGTTGTCATTTATGAGTATTTTAAAATCTAGTGCTGATGTTCTCTGGAGGTAATTACTTTGCCTACCTGCATAAGGCAGCCATGCATATGAACAGGACTCTTCCTCCTGCTTGAATCCTGCACAAAAAAACAACAACAAACAGTAAACGTTATGTGTGATTGGCAGCAGCAGCCAGCTGAAATAATACAGATGTGCAGTTACAGATTCATATGATTTATCTAAATATGATTAAAAAATTTTATGAATGACCTTTATTGTAAAATAATCCTCCATCAAATTTGTTGAAATGTTGCTAATCGCACATGTAACTCATCATAGTAAACAATCAGCTGTAGGTACAGACACTTTGTGAAGTAGCCTCTAGTCTCAGAAGTGAAGCGAAAGTCAGCAAAGGGAGAATCCTGTCGTCTGTGTGTGTGTGTGTGTGTGTGTGTGTGTGTGTGTGTGTGTGTGTGTGTCTGTGTGTCTGTGTCGGGAGTGAGAACGGGCTCCATGATTGTATCAAAGTTATTGGGGAAGTGATCCAAATGTTAACCCAAGTTCCAGTTATTACTTAATTTGCTTGTTTTAAATGCTGTTTAGCACAATTAGGGTTGATTCTGTAACTTCTGGTCCCATCGTGAATTAGCCTTCCTATTTAGAGAATAGTGGGTTATGATTTGGGGTGTGATTGTATTTCGATTATTGTGCTTAATAAGTTGCTACTGTAAAACCACGTCCATGGTTTCCTAGTTAGACCTAGTTCCTGTCACAGAGTTCCCTATTTGCTTACAGCAATCAGTCTCATCGCTATTTGAACAACAATCACAAAAGTGTTATCATTCCACCTTGAGATGGGATGAATGTGGCAATGATGTGCTGGTGAGGTGAACAGAGAAGACAATCTGAGTGGGAGCATCAGTTAGACTAGTTAACATGAAGTTAAAAGAAATAAGACTATTCACATTTAATATAAGGGAAAGACAAGCCACACTATCCTCAATCCGGCCATCTGCCCCACTCAGTATCACAACAGCGACCCACTACTGACCAACAGTATCAACAGCAGTCCAGCCCTCTTCTCTGTAACAATATTGTGATTCATTGTTATTATTGTCATTAATAGGTTGCTACTGTAAGACCATTTCCATGGTTTCCTAGTTAGAGCCAGTTCTTATCACAGTTTTCCTTATATGCTTACAGCATTTAGACTCATCGGTTATCACTATTTGCCACAATAATCACAAAAGTGTTATCAACCCAACTTGAAATATCATTACTAAAGGAAGTTGGATATTCTCTGCTTGGAGGCATAGCATATGATCGTGAGGCGGCATCAATTAAATAATTACTGGAATTTGATTTATGGAGTACAAGCTGTGCTTTTGCTCACACATCATTGTGGCTTCTTCTGATTGATCTGGGCATGTTGCCTGCTCCATATCAGGAGTTTGCAACCAAGTATAGCATTGGTTTCACAAAGTCTTCATTGAGTTGATTGAGGCTAGCTATGGAGCATAGCAAAAGAGTGGTAGATCATGAGAATGGGTGGCAGACTTGGGGTGTTTTGGTACTTTGGCTAAGTCAGTTAGCAACACTAAACTATAAACACGTTTGCATTCTTGCATCTGGTCTAGAGTTTGGGGGTAGGCTTGTGTGTGTATGATAGTCAGCGTGTGCAACCCTTTTGCACGTCCATTGCTTTACACTTAAAGCCTCTGGTTATCAGATTGAATGACTTACTCTTCACAATAATGGAGGCCTGAGTGGAGGCTTGTCCATGGAGGTTTACAGCCATAGCAGTGTACTGAGCTGTATCATCAGTTGAGCATCTGCAATACAGAATAAACATAAAATGGTTGCATTTTGATCAAAAGATTACCCAACAGGCCACAGATTAGAGCATAAACGAAATGGTGATTGAGCACTGTATCATACTTAGCATACTTAGCTAAATTCTGGGACTTCATGGGAATCTTATGGATTTTACAGTCATCTGTGAAATTATTGAAACTGCCTAAATAGCAGGTGAGCTACATATTAGAAGATCTGCCCTGACAGGACTAACTGCTCTCTACTGACACATTGCCACTGTGCATTTGCTCCTACAGCGTGTATGAATCCACTTCACCAAATGAGCAATTATTCCCCACATGAATGCTTCATGTTGCCAAGGATAATCAGCAGTGGAGAAGACAGAGCACAGATTGTGTAAAGCCCCATTCACACACACAGATCAACTAACAATGCTTGGTTTACTTATTCAGAGAATGTTTTGGTTTAGACCCACAGCTTTCCTTTTAGGAAACACCATGTGCCAAATCTCACCTGACAAACAAAGTAATGCTTGCTGAATACTCAATGCATAGTCCTTTGAGTTGGAAACAAAGCCACAGGGCAGGGGGTTAATTGTATCTTCTGTGTGAGCGGATTTTATAATCTGCCAATATGTTAGAGATGCAATGCAGTTCATCACAAACACTGTGTCTGGTAAGCTTTTTCTAAGTTATATTTACATAGAGGCTACTGGATTTGTTTTCTTTAGAGCAGTGTAGCTACAGATCTTTGGCCATTCTGGCAAGTTGCAAGACTTAAGTTGTCTTTTTGTTTCTGCTCATACCTCTCACTTTTCCACAGCCCTATGTTACACCTTTAGCATGTGACATGAGACTTTAACCCTGTGACAAATTCATAAACTGATATAGTCATGAAAGAGG